>NC_061116.1:186136994-186441668 GCF_002878395.1 Capsicum annuum
TCTATGGCCTCCGTCCATATTTATTTTTTTTCTCATTTTTTTGACTTTTTCTTCTATTTTTTCTATTTATTTTTTAGAAAAGTTAAATGTGTAGTAAATGCATTTTCAATTAAAGACAAAATAATCAATAAAATAAAAGCTTAAAAGTCATGCTTTTAAACTCGACGTAACTTATATTTTGAAAGAACGTATATTCATGATTATACTTAAATACTCTTAACAATGTATATGCATGTTCATTTTCTGTTGGAACTTTTATAGTGCTTCTGATGGACAACTTCAGACATAATCTTAAAACTTCAATAGTGTTAGATTTTTATTCCTCCATTTTAGTCCTTGCTATCTTCTTTTTATAGTAAAATGTTGCTTCCTTAAAATTGTTAATTAGTTTAGTATGTAGTACTTTTTTCTTCTTCTTCTTTTGCGGGCAAAGTGCAATTGCTTCTTGATGATTACACATACTACAGTTTGCGGTTATTTTCACCATTTAATCAGGTCATATATTAAGTGCAAACTTAGCTTTGAACATTTGCTAGATTTGTTGTTAGGAACTAGCGATTCATGATCACAAGAGAGAGAAAGCAATATTAAATGTCATGGTAATAACTTTATCCGTTAGCATTATCAAGAGCAAGAAAGTTCATGATATTTTTGTTACTATATTTTGTAAGTTACCTTCTTAATCTTTTTATTTAATATCATCAATTATATTATAGTTGTCTATTCTATCATAATTTCATTATCTTCTCATAATAGCTATCTTTTCCTTAATTGTTCTGCAACATTTTTGCTATAAAAGAATTTGTTCAATTAAAGCAAGCAATTCTACAAAGTATAAAGGAGAGACAAAATCAAGTGTAGTTGAATGAATGAATTGTTGTATTTCTCAAGAGGGAGATGGACTGCATATCAAACCACTCATTATGAGTATATTAAATATATCCTCTTCGTTATGCTTGTAGATGTTATTATTTAGATATTTTTAAAAAGGTTAGTTTTACTTAATATGCATATGATATATATGTTTCGTCCCTTTTAATTTGTTGGTTTTGCTTTCTTTTTTGTTCATTATTTTGCGAAAGAAAATTTTCTTCTTTGTTTTTCGCAGTTGGTTACCGAGAAGACAAATTATCCGTGAATAAGAATGTCGAAAGAAAATTCTCTCCTTATATAGACATTAATTAACTTGATTGTTGCTTTCATTGATATTATATCTCAAATCATTTATATACAAAAAGGGTTGATCTTAGATTTTGAAAAATAATACCAATAACATTATATACTTTCATTCTAGACAAAGTTGGTTGGTTGAGAAAAGAAATCAAGCTTAATTTTGTCATATTTAAGGTTTCAAAAATAATTCCAATTAAAAAAAGTGAATTATGTTGAATTAGCTATTTTTAAAATTTTTTAAATTCAAATAATCTCATTTTATTATGAGTTGAATTTGTTTACATGAGTAGTTTGAAATTCGGTATTATAAATAGTTTTAACAACTCCAAAAATTTTGAGTTGAATTATTATCATATTTTTTTCAATTATCCAAATATATGAGTTATTAGAATATTATATATATATATATATATATACATACATACATACATACATACATACATACATACATGCAAAAGGTAATGTGACATCTTTCTATGGCCTTCATTTGTATTTATTATTTTTTATCTATTTTTTTGATACTTTCACTCAAAATTTTTACTGAAAATTAAAATTAAAACCTATCGATTATTCTATAATTGTTCATATTCATTAGTCAGCTAAAAATAAAATGTATTTAAGACTCTAAAACTTTTATACAACATAAAAATGGGGTTTACTCTCAATTAATGTGGGAGATGAAATTCATTGTAACAATTGATAAAATGTTGATAGGGTCTTGTCATGTGGTTGGAGAATATGAAAGATCTTTTTATCATTTAATTTTGAAAATTATTATGTAAACATACCTATTCACCATATACTTCTATATGTATGTAATTGTTATATGATTTATAATACATTATACTTCTATAAGTATGCAATTGTCCGTATGAGTTATATCACATTTTATCTTCTGAATTTTCTTTTGCATTTTGCTTAGTATTGAAATAACATTTTGAATTTTGGATTTTTACTTACAGAGCAGGGTCAAATTCAAAGTCATGACGTAGATCTATACAAGAAGAGTCTCAAAATCGAAAAACAAGTGACATGTTTTTATTTTTTTTATAATTTTTTTCTTCTCAATGTTTTTTTAGTTAATCTACAAAGTCATGCATCGTCTACTTTTTTTACATATATATATATTATCAATTTTTAATTGTATAGAATTTTAAGCTATTAATTTTACTTACCAATGATAACAAGTTTCTCTTTTATATGTGTAATATTTATTTTCTTTTTAAATTTTTATACATGTAATCTATATATATATATTATAAAGAAATCTAATAGAAAAGGTGATGTGACACCTCGCAATGATCATCATTTACATTTATCTTTTATCTCTTTTTTTTGGCATTTTTTTCTCCTTTTTTTTTTTTACAATTTTTTGGTCATTTCTTCTACTAATTAAAGGGTTAATAATAATAAATACTTCATCAAAAGTCAAAACCACTAAAACTTAGTGATCACATGCGTTAAACTCAATTAAAATCTGAACCAGCCCACCTTTTGCTAATTTAAGTCTATTTACGGTTAAAAGCTGAATAGGTATAATTAATACACTTTAATATTCATTCATTAATTTTTAATTACTCAAATATGTTGGTATCTTACTAATTTTTTGGTTGGTATAAATATTAAATAAAATCCTATTTCACATCGGAGCAAACGAAGTCCCACTTGAAATCTCACAAGAGATCTGCAAATGCATTTTCTAAATACTTCTATGATATTATTGATAGCACCAGACTATACTGTATTGATGTATTAAGCTTTAAAATCAATAATAGAATTCTTATTCAGTAATTTTCAATTTTTATATTAGTGCACGAGAGTAACAGTACAACTCTAACATGGGAAGAAGTAGAGTTTTCTAAACTCAATTTACTTTGTTGTGTATCTTTTTCCCCCCTATATTTATTTATAGTGTTTGAGTTAGTTTGTACATAAATCAATTAATTGAGGCATATGTTATCTCGCACTAGCATATGTATAGATTAACTTTGTACACATGATATTAGGAATTATTGCAGTGTTTTGTTATATATTTATATTGTCAGTTGGTGTGTATCTTGATTAATTTTTGAGACACATGTTATGTCATACCCGTACATGTATAGGATAACTTTGCACACCTGATATTAGAGATACTTGTAGTGTTCTTTTCTATATTCGTAGTGTTTGAATTAATTTATACATACCTTAATTAATTTTGAAGTACGTGTTATCTCATACTTGCACACATATAGGACTATTTTAGCCACTTAGGATGAGGAAATTTTGTAGTGTTTTTTTTTATATGATGTTATAGTTGCCAAGTTTAGATTTTTTTTAATGTTTGGAAAAGGTGTTAACATGAAAAATTCTTATGAATTTACTTTTTGGAGTTGGGGTGCTTTGCATATAATCTTGGATTTAGGATAAATTGTGTGTTTTTATTTAAGGATTTTTTTTTTTTTTGGTATTTACTGTGATCTTATTTTGTTTTCAAGATTGAATTTCCTTTTTTATTTTGTCAATGAATTTGATGTGTGATAAATGAAAGTCACTGAAGTCTTTTGCTATATTTCTAAAGTCTATGCTTTTCATTTTGGAAAACTTGCCTAAATATGTCATATTTAAAAAATACTTATTATTTATAGCAATATAATTTTGATACATGCATATTCACTTTTAATACATAATATATATCTTTCATCAAAACAAACATAATACATTTAAAACACTTATACTATATATATGTTGCATGCATAATTCACTTTTAGTATATAGTGTAACCCATCTATATTGCATATATAGTTTGTTTTAATATATATAGTGCATTTTTTAATCAAAAGAACTATAATACAATTTAATACACTTCTAACACATCTATATTGCATACATAATTTAATTTTAATACATAATGCAGTTATTATAGATGGTAAATATTTTTAAATATAATATATTTAAGTGATAAATAAAAAGTATATTTAAGAGCAGTAAATATTTCATAAAAAGTACTCAAATAGATAATATTTTATTTCATTTATTGAAAAGAATCTATATATAATATAAAGAGGAACATAGATAAAGTGATGTGACACCTCTCTATGGCCTTTTTTTTATATTTACTTTTTTTTGTAATTTCCTTCATTTTTTTTAATTAACTTACTATTAAAGTTTAAAAGCCTTGCATATTAACTATTCATTTATAGAGGCTGCCCACATTGATGATACATTCATTGACCATTTTATCTTTATGGTCTAATGAGTTTCTCTCTCTCTCTTTTTTTTTTTTAAATCTCCTTTCTTTCTCACTTTCTTTTTGTAAACTTTAAATTTTGTGCTTGATTTTTAATGAGTATTTATGTTATATCAGGCTAACAAATATGAAGTTGTTTGATATGAAGAGGTAAGAAAAAAAATTTATGTTATTAATTTCATTGTTATTTATATTTTTGTTATATTTTTGTAAGATTTTATTTTAATTCTCGTAATTTTTGTTCTAATTCTTTTGGGATTGTTAATTAACACATGAATCTATATTTTATATTTACATATCATAATTGCGGACAAAGAAAAAGTGAAGTAGCGCCTTTCTTAGGCTAGAATTTGTATTTTTCTTTTTGAGATCTTTTCGTTTTTTTTTGCTTCTATTTTTTAAAAAATATTTGTTAATAAAACTTATAATTAAAATTATAAAAGTATCTTTGTTGAATAATTTTTTGTTATTAAATTACAGACAGGCATAAAAAAATATAATAAATTGGAATTACATAATTGAAGGAATGTATAGTGTGTGTTTTGTGATAAAAAAGTTAGAGGTCAGAGAAATTATGTGAATTTTTATGTTATTTATATTGTCAGTGAAAAATTATTTAGAAATGTTATTGGAGGTTGATAAATTTATCTCATGAGTTATACATAATGAGTATTATGCACTTTGTAAGTTGTAAGTTTCAAAAAGTATTCATCATTTTTCCATAAATAGGATATCAAATACTCTTTGTAGTTTTGTATTTATTATAGTTTGTGCAAGTATGACAAGCAGTGACAAAAAATTTCAATTATATATGTATATTGTTTTTTCATTTCCTTAGTCTAGGCAAAAAGTTATACCACTAATATGTATATGCACAACTCGCAACTTACGTATATATTATGGAGATTTTATGATCAGATATACACCATTCAAAAAATTATATGGGAGGGATTCTCTCATACTGTATAAAAAGTGCATTTTTTTGTTTAACTTCTATAAAAAATTACTTCTATTTATTTTAAAATTATAATAATAGAAAAAGATCAACTTCAGATGTATTTCACAATCGCGCGAAGCGCGATAACTTTCACTAGTAAATGACTAAATGAATAAATAAAAAGAATAAACTAATAAAAATTGAGAATAAATAAACTTTCACTAGTAACTTTCGTCAAACACATGGTGTACACTAGTGTATGAAAGCAAGAATTGCAATTGGACAATGTAAAACAAGGCATAGGTTAAAAAATGTTCATCCCAACAATCACATTTTGCCAAATTAAGTTCAAATACAATAAATTTAAACCAAAATAAAGCATGAAAATGTGTCCACTATTCAACCTTTTTAAAGAGAACTCCAAAGAATATTTAACCATAGGTCATACCTTGTGAGCTTGCTTATGGGAGGAAAACGATAAAAGAAAAGAATGATATACTTATCCGAGGTTCTACTCTTGAAATAAGACTTTAGAGTTCGCATTTGGGATGGAAACGTGTGGAATTTGGTTCAGCAAATCTGCTCCAAATCTGTCCATAGGCGTGTACCATAGGGGCTCTGTGCCCCAAGTGTGTCTCACCTGTGGCTGGATTGCTCAAGCAGGTCCAGCACAGGTTGTTACAACTTTATAGACAGTCTCCTGCATTCTATGTGCACCAGGCCTATGCTTGGACTGCCCCAGCATATCTAGTGCAGGTCTAGGCAGTGGTACTGCCTCCGTTTGCGTCCAGGCTATTCTTGGATGCGCCTAGACTACTGCAACATGTCCAGCGCATGTCCCTCCAGTGAAGGTTGATTTAAGCTGCTGTCGAGCTACTCTTGGCCTACGCTTGGACTTCTCAAGCATGTCCAGCACAGGTCCAAGCTGGTACGACCAAATTTTAGGGAAAAACTTTACCTCGGTTTTGGCTCGAAGCTTAGCTTTGAGCGCCCAAACCTTCCATCACCCCTTCTGAATCATGTAATCACCTGCAAACACCCAAAAACAAACTTAAAATTGAATAAAAAATGTTAGAAAATACCCAAAAAAATCCTTTGGGTTTCCTCCTAAGAAGCGCCTTAGTTAACGTCGCGGCACGACATCATTTAGTCATCCTTTATCTCTCCACTTAGATGATTTGAATCGTCAGTCCATCTTTTGATCTATATATCTTTGAGGATTTTTGGGAAAAAATGAGGGCACAACGATACTTTCTTTATCTCGCCACTTTGACGACTTGAATCTCTGACCTAACTTTGCATCAAATTTCTGAATATGCTCATTAGGTATCGACAAGAACATCAAAAATCCACTTTTTGCACATTGAATTTTAACTTTATTGACCTTTAAGTGGGGGGCTTCATTTTGTACTTTGGGAATGACGAACTCCAACATATAGGGATTTTTTTCCTCATTCCCAAAATTCATCATTTACTTAGAAGGTTCGATTTTCATCGTATCTACCAAGCATAATGTTGAAAAATGGTTCGAGTGCGGTCTTCTCCCTAATTTCAATGTTGCATCATTGTTGACATTCTCACCCCGAAAGGGACTAGAGTCTTCATAAGAAATTTTCTTGGATTCTTCCCTTGACTCTAGCACCATTTCCTTTATTTCAATATCTACAACCATATTGTGCTCAGTTAGTTGGGAAATCACCAAGGATTTTTCAATGTTAAGCTCATTTAGAGGTGTGGGCTTGGTCATAGTGTTTGTATGATTGACCTCCATTCCCATCACTTCTATCATCTTATTTTCCTCATTACATGCCCCCATTGATTGAAGTAAAGTAGTTGCTTCCTCCTTCACTGTTGTTGTTAACTCCATAATTCGTTAAATATAGCTTTAACATCACTCTTTCTCGTACTTTTTTCTTCCCTTCCTTCATCATAAGACCTATTTAATCTATAAGAAGAACTAAAAATTGGGTCAGCATAATGGGGAAAGGGGGCATTTGGGCAATCACTCCAATGTCCATCTTGACCACCTCGATGAGAACATCCTTACTCCATATAAGATTGAGATGGTGCATACTTCTCTCTCTAGGGAGTATATCTACAATCTAGCAAAAAATGGGGTCCACCCAATATGAACATGGATCATCAAGGTATGATTTCCAAACACCAAGTCCACGCTCATTCCACGATGCCATATTAGAACATAAACAAAAATAAAACTCTATCTAAAAAAGAAACAAAAGAAAATAACACACAAATATTTACAAGTTTTAACCAAAGCAAGTAAGCTAAAATTCCAAACTAGCTCAATACACCAATTTAGTGCAAGGCGGTCGTTGTTTCCCGAAAACGACGCTATTTTTGGTAATGCTCAACTTACACGTCAATTTAGTTCAAGGCGGTCGTTGTCAATATATTTACCCAACAAGAGTCGGGGTCGAATCCATGAGAAATAATGTGAGTGGCGATTGAGTTAATTTGAAATAGAAGTGCTTGCCCAATTCAAGCTGAATGTGCAAAATGGTTTGGGGGGGTTTTCAATCGTGTCAGATGTGAAAGTAATTCTTGGGCTTCTAAGGCACTAATTCGAGACAAAGAACAATTAGAGTGTAATCAATTAAAACAGATCTTGGGACTATGCTTTCCTAGGGACAAGATGTGTATAGGAACATGATAATTTTATGCATATTCTAATTATTGATGATATGGTAGGCTAGGTCTAACGTATTTTGGGCTAGTCTTTCAATAAAACAACAAAGATTTCACTCGTTGGCTCTTTCCAGCACCTAACAAATGTGTTAGTAAAAATTACCCAGTACCTCAATTGGGAATCCCTATTTCTAGGATGAAACCTATGGCATAGTTAACTTCACAACCACCCTTACGTCTAGGATAGTGATAGATTATCAAACTACACATATAATTATCTACCATTTCTTTGGTATTCATATTCCTCTTTTGAGGATGATATGAATTCCTAAAGTTCACCCAAAACCCTTCTTTCGAAAATGGCCTTGAGCTTTCTAGAGTTTGGAGCTTTCACCCATCAAACCCACATGGGTATTTGAGGATTTCACCCATCAAATCCCTATCACATTATTCAAGCAACAAACTATCATATGATAAATTAATCACTAACCACATACAATTGCATCATAATCAAGCATAATCCGAAGAGGTAGATTTAGCAACTCATAATGATAATAAATACAAATATACCAATATTTCCATCAAAGTTATCCATAAGAAAATAAAGAGAGTGAAAACCACATTTTAGAATCCAATGAATCTACAATAGGTGAAGCTAAATCTACACTTATAAGTCACTCTAATGTCTTCTTAGCTCAAAATTTAGTAAAAGTCTTGCTCCATGCTCCAAAAAGTTATAATAACCATAGAATAAAGGGGGGGGGGGGGGGGGGGGTAAAGTTGTAGAATGATGGGTGAAAATGAGCTACTAGACCCCTTAAATAAGATCCACTTGCACATTTGAAAAAATTGCCACCTTGCTATTGATCTGCTTGAGCGGATCCAAAGCGGATGGAGAGCAAATAGAGATTAGATAGAAAATAGCTCCTAAGTATATGCAAAGTGGATACAAAGCAGATGCAAAGCAGATGGTTTTTTTACTTCACATTTGGCCTCTTGGTTATTTGAATGACTTGCTTATCTTCCCTTTTTAACTTTTACCTACCCAAATGAGCATTAAGTAAGAGATTACCATCAAATCAATGAAAAAGCATGATAATTTAGGACTAAAGGTTCTTAAAGTCATCAGATTGATGACTTATCAACGTCCATAACCTATCTTAAGGAGGCTACAGTGACTTTTTGGAAAATTTACTTCTTGATTCCTTATTGTGTATCTGTATTCTTATAAACCTCAAACACTTTTTTTGACTCTATTCTATCCTGAAGGATGATGCGACATTATCGATAGATGCAGATGAGACTTCAACACATGCTTTTAGAGTTTTAATGCAACATCAGATTAGAGAGACAAAGATAGATATCAAAGATCATCAATGGTAGCCTAAAAGGATTTGGGAAAGTTTAGGCTCCCGTTGAACTTATGACTACTTCAGCCTTTAAGGTTCAACATTTGGAATCTGAGTTATGTTGTAGATCTCTCACAGTGATGGATGGCATTCGATTCATTGAGAAACTCTTAGACTAGAGTTGGATCTATTGGTGTTCATCAGGGTTCTTTAACTATTTTCAAATACGAGATTGGATTTCTTGAGTGGGCCAGACTTATTCCTATGTTATATTTTTCTGAGTTTGGCATGGTGCATGGAATCATTAAAGGTTTAGCATTTCCACTCTATTTGGCGTGGGAGCACTTGATAACAGGTGAGTTTTCCTTCCATTAGGTTTTCAATTATGGGAGGAACATAGAGAGAACATGTATTGAGGCTCATGGAAGTGGCGGCAAGAGGTCATGCCATCAATATAATGCTATTGGTGTTGTATTTGAGAGTAAGGATCCATCTAGTAGAGTTTAACTTTATTTGCACTCCATCGATTCTACATAGTTAATATTTCAGATTATGAGATAGTTGATCAGATAGAGTTAACATGTATTTCTCATCATCCTAGAGTCCCTAAGACAGGCTATGATTATGGAAGGATACACATATTTCTAGATATTTTTCTTAGCGTCAGTTGTCCAGCCATTTGAGCTCAGTTTGTGTCCCCGCCATATTGATGCTTCAGGAATTGCTATGACTACTGAGAGATCGACTATTGATCTTGAAAATGTCCCTGATATGGAATTTCTAGTTATTCAGCTCATTCAGATCAGCCCTATGATGCTGAGGCATCTTTAGTTAGAGATAGTGTGCATAGTACCTCAGTTGATGATTCAGTTAGTCGGTCTGAGTTAGACCTATTCAAATTTATTTTCCCAATGCCCTTCAGGCATGTGATTGGGGATGTCTCCACGACTGGTGTGCTTTTATTTCTTACCTTCACCTTTATTATGTGTAATGGTGTTTTCATAACCATTGGTGATTATATGCCTTGATGAATTGATATTGGTTATTATTTTTCTTGTTATTGGATTCATGATTATGTTACTACTCCGTGATTAATTTCTTTTAGTAGTAGATGAAGTATATTTATATTGATGTTGTTTCCCTATGGTTGTGGTTTAGGCTTAAGTCCCATTTATCTTGAAATATTAGCCAAGTTGTGGCCCTTGAGTGGTACATGATATTGATGTTCATTTTTGGTACCACTTATTCAGTATGTTGATGTTGTTGTTGTTGTTGTTGTTATTGCTACCACTGCGTGAGGATTACTAATATTACTTAATATTATCACTTGATATTGTTTCTTAATGTAATTGATTCTTGCTATGTAGTTGTATAGACAAGTGTTATCTAGTTAAGACTTTTATTTTCTTGTGATATTATTCGGTGGCTTGAGTAGATATAGCTCGATTTGATAATTTTTCCCTAGCGCAGTGAGGTTGGCTGTGTTCTCTCTTTGTTAGTTATATTAGATTGATTTGGGGATGTATTATGATATTAAAGGGCAGGTTGACCTTTTGTGGCTCTGTTATGACCCTAGAGTTGGCAATTTAGTTATATTGCCAATTATTGAGTCTGAGATCCTTAGACTTGCCTTCTAGGTTGCAAAGATTTTTGCCTTGGATATTCTTTTAGATATAGTCATTTGTGAGATTAAACAGTTTGAGGTTCGTTCTTTGTTTGTGTCTATTTCGTTAGTCGATAGAGATTTTGATTTTGATGTAGAGACGTCGTGGATTCATCTTTTAGGTTTGTTGGGTTGGTTCCTTTGTGATGATTTACCCTTGTTATTCGTGTGGAAATTGAATACTCCTTTTGTTGATGTGGTATGATTTTGTCTAGTAGAGTTGAAACGTTAGAGGTAAGTGGCCTTTCCTGTGATCGCTTCATGAGTTGGCAAGTTGGAAATTATTTATCTCGATTTGTTGATTTCCTGATGGTGATTTTGGACTTTGGCCTTGGTTTCGAGATTGGTATTTTTCTTCTTTGGTGATGAAATTATAGGGTGGATTTGGTAAATCCCCATTTTATAGTTTGTCGGCCTGATGAGGCTTGATGGAGTGTTTCTCCTCAATGATATATGCCTGTAGCTATTCCTTTCTGGGATGGAGTATTAGATTGATTACTCGTCGGCTAAAGTTGCATTTCACTGAGTTGTGAGAGTAGCCTTTATTGGTGTGGTTTTTAACCTTGGGAAGTTTTTGAGTAGATTTGAATAGTTCATGCCCTTCAGCGGATATGGAGTGTGTTATATGCATTTTCAGCCAGTGATTTATCCTTTTGCATGATTTATATTTTGCGATAATATTTCATGCTCTCCAGCTGATACAAAGTTGGTTGCTTATGTTTTCAGTCAGTGGTTATCTCTGTGGTGATTTTTCTCTTCAAATATGTCTCGATTGTTTCTTGGTATGATTTATCTTTGATATGTCAGATTTGGATACTAGAGTCGATTGGAGATAATTGATATTGATATAGCCTTATTGGCTCAGTTTTGGATTTCACTACTTGGAATGGCAATTTAGAATTATGATAGATTTGGGGATTAATGCCTACCTATTTTTAATATTGGTTTAGATATTGAAGACCGAACGATTCGGCCTTGGTATTGAGATTTCATCTTGGTATTATAGAGCTTGCGTGTAATTTTTGTTTTAGACTTGCCTTTGTTTAGATTTCATTTATAGGCTGATTGAGCCTACTCCGTGTTTGCCTATTCGTTCTTCTAGACGTCGGATGGATAATAGTTTATAAGTGTTCGAATGACAGCCCATGTGCGCCTATTGACTACTTCAGTCTTGACTCAAAGTTTCTCGTTTTCTTTGGGAATTCTGGATGATTTACTCAATGGGAGTAATATACTTGAGATGGATTCAGTATGGCTTTATTCTCAATTGATGGGACATCCTAGAGAGAAATATTCAGTGATGAGTAGTTATACCTTGGACTTCAAGATTTTAGTTTGATTTTCATTTGGACTGGTTACATCATTGACATAGATTGTATTCCTTGATTATCTCCATTTGTGTGCCCAAGTAGTACCTTATGAGATTATTATCATATTTCTCGTATGGACTTTCAGTGGATCATCTTCTGTTCTTTGAGTTATCGGTGATGAGATTGCGCGGGTGAGACTTAGGTGATTTTTCTCTTGGTTTGGAGTGGATACCAAGAATGGATTGGTAGAAGAAGAATATAATTGGATTTGGGAGTTTGTATGACTCATGACTTAGGTCGGTTTGTCTTAGATGAGCCTTTGTTGATTTGTGTGGGTATCAAGATGGTATCAGTGTGTTGTGGTTCTGATTTATGTGCATCGGTCTTTTCAATTTAGTTGGAGGCCAGTTAGCGGTTGAAGTTGAGTTTTGGTTGTTTGGGAAGTAAAGTGAGGGTGTTGGTTGAAAAAGGGATACCTGTGGTGAAATCCCTTACAAGTGTTTTCTCCTCATGGAGGTTACCTGGAAAGTCATGCTTGGAGCATATGGCCCAAGTACCTCATCCCTTCGAGGCTTTGAGATTCTTTCTATTCGTTGACTTTCGGGGATGAAAGTCCTTTTAGTAGTGGATATTTTAATGACCCTTCAGGTCATTTTCCATAGTTATGATTATTTCCGCTATTTGAGCTTCTCCATAGCTTTTCCAAGTCATTTATGGCTTGCTGGGATCGACGGTTCGCTTACCGGGTAGTTTATTTGATTTTTAGAGTCAATTCCTTTTTTTGAAGTCTTCGTTGGTTCCAGATGGCCATCGGGCAAATGCTTTAGTAAAACGATCTCGGGTGTAAATTTTGACTGTGCCAGTAGATCTGAAATATCAATTTTAGTCTAGGTAAACCTTTGATTTGGGTTCCAATGTACCCGAGCTTATTCTGGCCTATTAGTCGGAAAGTTGGAAAATCGAAACTATAGGTATGGGCCCCACTTTTTACTGAAACAATCTCAGATGAAAGTTTTGATTATTCCAATCAATTTGAAATGTGGTTTACACTCAAATTTCACTATTGGATCATATATTTTGGGATCCGAGTGAGCTCCGGGGGTCAAAAATAAGTTTTTGACTTTGCTGTCACGGAGATACCGCATCTCTTCGCCGAGGGGTCTATAAATCAACCCCAAGGTCGCGAATTTGGGCATTTTCCCTTCATCCTTGAGAGCCTAAAACCATAGGGGGTCGTTTGGTAGAGTGTATAAGAATAATGCTGAATAGAGTGCATTAATAATGCTTGTATTAGATATGCCAGTATTAGTTAAGCAGACAATATTTCTTACACGCTATTTGGTTTGATGTAATAAAAATAAAATATAAAATATAATTTTTATCAAATAATGTTAATTTACTGAAATACCCTTTATTTAACATTCTAAACTCTCTTTCCAATCTTGTGTCAAAAATGAAAATTGTTCTTCACTTATCTGAAAGAGATAACATTTTATAAAAAATTCAGATTTTTCAATAAAGTGTGAAATTAGCATTCAACCTTAATGTTCACTTGTCTAAACCAAAATCTTGAAAACGGAATTGACGAACTTTTCACCGTAAAAAAGAGATTTTCACCGGAAAAAAGAAAAACAAGAATGGAACGGAAGAGATAATGTATACTTTACAACAATTTTGAGTTCTCACATTGTCCAGTGAAATAATATAGAGGAGGAACAAGAATGGAAGAGACAATTTGATACATTGCAATAATTTTGAGTTGTCAGATTGTCCGGTGAAATGAGTAGCAAATTGTCCAGTGAAATGAGTATAGAGGAGGAACAAGAACCGAAGAGAAATTGAGGGGTAAATTAGTCATTTAATAAGTTAACACATGTGTTGAAAGCTTTGTATTACTAATACATAGAAAAACAGTGGTATTAGTTATACATAGCATAATACACAACAGTGTATAACTAATGTTTGCATTAATTATACTAGGTTGAAAAAGTATACCAAACAAGGTATTAGCAATGCATAGGGCTAATGTATGCATTAGTTTTTTTTTATCACACTCTACCAAATGACCCCTAAATGGGTATGATAACTCAAAATTGAGTCTTGTGGGTGTCTTGGGAGCTTGGTAAACATCTTTTATCATGATTATCATTCGGATTAAGGTAAGATTTCATCACTTTATTGTTGAATTTCTAAATTCTTGACTCAAAGCCTCAATTTAGCTTAGGACTTGATTTAGCCCCAAATTTGGTTTGTTTGCACCCATTAATTGATGTTTATAATTCCTTGGTGATGTATGAGCATTGGGTTGACCTATGAAAGGCAATTTCCATACATGGGACCCACTTGGAGTTTTTGGTGTTGTTTTTGAACCCAAAGCATAATAGTGCAATATGGGTATCGTTAGACTCGTATTGATGAGTAAATTATGTTTTTATATCATGGTGACATTTTGGAGAAGTGAAGTGAAGACGAGCATGTGGTGCATGATCTGAGGTTTTACGGTTCAGCCTTGAGGTAGGCTTCTACCTACTCTTATTCAACGATGATGTGTGTTATGTATGACATGTGAATATGAATGTTAGGTTTGATTATGAATAAATAACCTAGTATTGATTATTGATGTTTGGGAAATTGGATGAGGGTTTTGGACCCGTAAAGTATTATGTTTATGACCCTTTTAGAATCCTATTGCCTTCTTCCTAGATTGAATTCATTTGTAGTATAGAAACTTGAATGAAAACAAAGAAGATATATATATATATATATATACACACACACACACACACACACGTGTTGAATTCTATTATGTTGGTTTAGAAAATTAAGTATCAACCAATTAGACATGCAACTGAATCAAGTTAGATGAGCATCAATCATATTTATAAAAGTATTTCCTTAATAGAGTCTTATTTTAGGAATATTATTCTATCCTATTTTGGGAGTATTTTTCTAATTGATCAGTACAAAAGAAAATATTAATTGATTCTCCTTTCATATATTTTTGGAGTCCCATATATTCTAGGAGTTTGATTAATATAATAAAAATAATTAAATAATAAATTGAAGAAAATAGTGAAAAGACAATTTTGTCTAAAGGAAAGTCTTTTAATGAAGGACAAAAAGTTCAAATCACTTTTCTAAGGATCTTCACACTTTTAATATATTATAGATAGATTATAGATAAATATAGATACTATATCAAAATTTTACGTTTTTTATTTTTATTGCCTACTTTCACGATACCTCCATAAAAATATATGGTATATTTATACCATAAAATTCATGATATATTTATATATTATACAAATTATATTTATATCATAAAAATATATGGTATATTTATACCATACAAATTATATTTATACCATATAAATTATATTTATACCATAAACATACATGGTATATTTTAGATATAAACTGTTTATACCATGTAATACTGAAAATATATATTAATATTTAATAAATTATTTTTTAACAGAAAAAGTACTTCCGACATAATGGATATACCATGAATATTTATCCCATAAATTATATAAAAATTATAATAATAATTTTACTTTGAAATAAATTATATTTATACAACAAACATACATGGTATATCTTACTTCCAACGTAATGATTTTTATTCCATAAATATTTATCCATAAAAAATTATGGTTAACCCATTGCATTAGAATTAAAAGTACACGATAATGAAATAATACTAAATAATTAGCATACACGAAAACAAAATAAAACATACACGAGCAAATAATGGAATACTTAGTTTATTTTAAAATATTTGAATTATGAATATAAGAGAGAGAAAGATTGGAAAGCGGGAATTATTTTTCCATTTTTAATTTGAAGATTGAAAATATAACTCTCAAATTAAGATGAATTGATAATTAATTATAGCATTAAATCAGGAATTATAATTATCTTTTTTGATTTTTTTATATGGCTATATATGTAAAAAAAATTATTTTTGCAATATTTAAAAATTACTATTATTTATGTAATTAAGTTTTAAGGACGGCGTTGTCATGTAATTTGCCTCAATAAAAGGGCAAAATAGGTCCAATAGGTAGACGAAAAGGATATTTTAAGCCTAATAGGTAGGTGAGAAGGGCATTTTAGGCCCAGACAAAAAGGGTATTTTTGGGCCCAATAGGAAGACGGGGGGCTTTTGCACCATTTTACATGGTTGAAGGGCAGTTTAGGCCATTTTCTGTTTAATTTATCTTTTGAAATATTACATTGCATTAAATTGTAAAATGTAAAGATATTTTAGAACGCCCCTGGGACTATGATTTTGGATTTTAAGTTGAATTTGGAGTCAAATTGGTTAAATAGTTATGGTTTGACATAATTGGAATAGCTTGCAAATCTATTGGTATGATGATACCAATTTCAAAATGCCTTAATAAAAGACTCCATGGCTGATGTTATGTGCAAAACTGTTTTAATTTGAGCTTAAAGGGAATTGTGTAGTTCACCGAGAAGGTGTAGTTCAGGGGAGACCAACACTGAAAACCATGTTTGCGACGTTGGAGATCTACAACCAATGTGTCTGTTTTACACAATATATTTTGGAAGGCTATCGCCAGGGTGTCTTTAGCCAAATCTCCTCGGTACATATGACTAACATGGACTGGGTATTTCCTGTAGGGGCAGCCGAGCCCATATAGCCTGTGGGTGCTTTTAGGTCGGTATAACCTGCACAGTTTAGGATTAAGTTTTTGAACGATCATGTTTCATGTCCCTTGCTCCTATCCTTGCATCCTATTACATATATATATATTTGTTGAGCATGTGATTTATGACTAATTTTTATTTGTAAATATTTATATTTTATCCTTTTCCTTGGGTTACATGTCAATACTCGCCGTACTGACTATCCCTGGATGCTAAATCATTTCATGATGTAGGTTCCAAGTGCTTTTCTTGTGACCGTATGTAGTGTTAGGTGGTTCGGTATTCCTATTGGACAATTGTTGAAGTGGTGAGCACTCCATCATTCAGAAGACATTTGTACTTTTCACTTCTATAATAGTATTTCTTGGTTTTATGGTATAGACAGAGTTATGTCCCGAATGTCCCACCCCTGTTTTACCAAAAAAGTTTTATTTTAAGTTTGAAAAGAGTTTTAATATTAAGTAACAAAAAGAAAATAATTTATTTTGAAAAGGTCTTTTAAAAATTAAAAATCAGAGTCGCCACTTGGCATAAATTTGGTGTGTCAAGTCACCTTTGAAAATTCTTTTTCAAAATGATTTTTGACTCTTTCAAAATTGGTCCACGAACAGAGATTCTGATTAAGAAATTTTGTTGATTGAGGGGAAGGTGTTAGGCACTCCTCAGTCTCGTGGTTCGACCACAATCACTTTGTGGAGTATATCGGCTAGTACGACACTATGAAATGCATAAACCAAACAAAACACACAACACACAAAAAAAATAAACAATCAAACAGTCAAAACTCCAAAATAGTGTCCAGTCCAATTTTTTACAAACAGAAATAAAAATGCTTAAATTAAAACCTAAACTATTCTAACTATCCTACACTATGATTTATCCGATGCTCCGGGCCTTGATCACGATCATTCTTTGGAGGACAAAGTATCGCGGGGAATTCCCCGATAACAAATATAAATTTTCTCAGGGTATTCCCCGGCCAAATGAGTACAAAGATTTTAGATGTGGTGAAATAAATGCCATTCAACATATTCAAACATTCAATAATCCACAATCCCCTAAATATTGCCTAGACGACCTAACGATTGCCTAACCATTTTTGACTTATCATTATTCTATCACGTTCAACATTATCAATGAATCAGAATTAAACAATATTCATGTTACTAATTTTTAACTTCCACCCTTAACTTATTTTACCTCGAACGAGGTCGAATCATTCAATTAACCGATTCAAGTGGCCAATCAACTAATATCCACAATCATTCGGGATCCAAACAAAATTACATCAGATAAACCAAGGTGCACACATCATGAATTCACCACACGAAGTATTTAAAACTTGAAATTAATGGAGAATGAAATGAGAAATGGACCTTAATGTCGCCTTCAATTAAAATTTGCTCCTTCCGACTAAAACCACAATTGGATTCTCGAGTGGAACTTCAGACTCCAACAAAACTAACTCAATATCAAAAACCACAATCCCGAACAACCTTAAAATCAACAGAAGATCTTAATATGAATAAGAACCAATGACAATTCGCTAGAATCGGAGCTGGGTTCTTGTTCGAGGCTTTGTCAAAATTTTAGTGACCCAGAAGGTAAGGAAGAACGATGGAGTGGTCGAGTTTTGATTGGAATTTTAGGGTATTCTCATTGATTTTGGCGTTCTGGTGGTTGAGCGGTAGGGGGATGGTGTATTTTGGCGAGGCTTCGCCGAAATCCAAGCTCGCGGATCAGTTCCCCTCTCTGTTTTCTTTCGATTGTTCACTTTGAATCTTTTCACTAACGTTCAGAACTCCGATTGATTCTCACTGTTTTCCCCTTTCTCTCTCTTTTCTTTTACTTTTCTCACTCATTTGTGTAGGTGTGTATATCGATGATTGTGTGTGTATCTTGTCACTGTGTAGAAGCTATTTGTGATGTGTGAACTCCTCTTCATGAGACTATCGGTGCATGTGTATATATAGTGAGGCAACCCTAAAATGTGATAAGGGTTAGGAGATAGGAAAGGAAGTTGGGGTTGTTAGAATAAGGTGATGTGTCTTAGTTGTTATGGGTTTGTTGTAATTTTGCTATTTGTGATAAGGATAAAAAATGATGAGATGGTTGTTTATTTTGTTTTTCTTGTGGGAAAATTACCACGTGGATGGGGTACGTGATAAGATAATTGAGTTGAATTAATTTTTGGGAAGGGACAAAATTATGTGTCTACATCATGCCCCTCTTTGTTTGTGAACATAAAGTATTTGCAGACAAAGAAGTAGACAACGAGATAAAATTTTGACCCGACCATTATTCAAATGGAATTAAAAAAGGACAGATGTAATCGAGTCTTTATTTTAGACATCCTACCCAACCCAAGCTATGTGGGGATCAAGTCACATGTGGTTCAAGGATTGAAAAGGAAGGACTGTACCAAGTTGGAGAGTCGAGTGAGGTCCTATCGAGGTTTTATTCCACAGCTCTGTCATTAAATCAGATATTAAAATTATGAGTTAAGAAGATAACTGAAATTATAAAAATACTATCTATGTAGCTTTCTTTGACTCTTGACTTAAGTTTTTGATGCTCTCAAAAAGTGAGAAAAGGTCTGATCTTCTTTGGGTTGAACTTGAGAATAGATTCTTTCCTCATACAAAATTTGATGTTGGGGATGAACTCAAAAATTGACCATTTTCTATCGGTCGTACTTCTGAATTTGAAAAATCTTCACTCTATTCTCCAGGCGGACTCTTGACTTACAATTTCTTCACCTTGTTGCTTGACTTTTAATTTATTAGCCCTGTTCTCCCGGCGAGCTGCTGACTTGCTATTTCTTTAAATTATTGACCTTTAATTTTATCACCTTGTTTCTTGACTCTCAATTTCTTCACCTTCTTGTGTGAATATAACACCCCGAGTCTGGTACCCCAGATGCTACACAGTACTCATAATCCTGAAGGACCACAAGCTAACCCTTAACTGATACCTGTAACTGAGCACTGCATAATATACTGTAAAAAATATGGAAAACTGGCAGAAAACTTGTCATAATGTTCAAAAACTAAAATACAATTGAAACTGAATACTAAAACAATTGTGTGAATATCTAGTCTGAAAGCCTCTAAACTGTCTGAATAAGGAATTGATGGGACAATCCCCCAACTAACTCCGTCTACTAAAATACTGAATCTAGTAATATAATGAAATAATTCTCGAATAATGAGGACTCGCTGCTAAGTCTACTGTTGTTGGCTGAGTCTAAACTGCTAAGGTTTCTCTAGATCTCATTCTTCTGAACCTATGGTATAAAACACCATAGCGTAAGATAAAAGTATGCGTCAGTACGTGAGAATATACTGGTATACTAGATGAGGTAAGGATAAATACAAGGGTTCATATGCATGAATAATACTGACTAAATATATGAGTGTGTTGAATGAGGATACATGCATGAATGCATAAACTATAACTGAAATCGTAGTAGCACTGAGTACGGAGTTCTAATGACTGGATTACTGATAACTGGGTTTACTGATAATTGTTATCTGAGTTTACTGATACTAAATTTTGATGACTAAGTCTACAAATACTGAAATCTGAGATCAAGCCTATCTAGCAGATGATCCTTGAATCTGCTGATACCGATACTTATTAACTGAATCTGAGATCAAGCCTATCTAATGGGTGATCTCTGAATCTACTAATAATGAATAAAATTGACTGAATTTGAGATCAAGCCTATCTAGAAGATGATCTCTGAATCTTTGGAACTGTTTAAGTTCTTTTCTAAGCTGATTGAATGTATCTGAAAGTCCTGATTTCTGTAATACTGATCTGAGTTTTATTACTGAGACTGAATTGGAAATTGAGACTGTGGGAAGCAGTCATCTAACCGACATACCTCGAATCTGAAGTAGTAGGGTCCAACCTATAACCTCAGCTGGAAGGGTGTCAGTACCGTGCCACGAGTAAAGACATCTACTATGTCAAGCCTGTCTAATTGGTGACCCTAGACAGGAAGTCAAGCCTAATTTAATGGGTGACTCCTGGGAGGTTTCCAAGCATTAATCTAATAGGTGACTCCTCATCCTACGTTGGCTACACAGTTCTGGAGTACAAGGACTGCTACTAACGACTCTGCCTTTCTAACGGGGAAGTCGTCATCCTTGCGCTCGCTCGATGCTGAATCCTACTCCCAACTAAATAGATGCTGAACTAATTTTTAGACTGTACTAAACTAAGATGAATCTGTTACTAATCATACTGTTTAACTGAGCTGAACTGGGCTTACTAAGTTTCGTTGACTGACAAAATATTAAACTACCTGAATTCTACTGAGTTCTGAACTGAATACTTGAATACTGTTAAGATCCAAACTGAATACTTTAGCTGAATTTGGAATGATACTGAGCTTACTGGATTTTCCTAAATCATGTAACTGACTGAGTTCTACTAAATTCTGAAACTGGCTGAGAATACTACTGATCTTTATATTATTGAGAGTACCGTAACTGACACTGGCTCTAGGCACACAACTAAATTGTTGGGTATTACATACCCCCAGGACTCGATAACATAAAATAAATACGACACGACAGTTCTTGAATAGAATACAATAATCTATCATTTACAATACAATCAATGAGGCATCTCTTCAAGCACTTGAAAGTTATAAACTCACACATGCATAGGAATGCTCACCAATGTCTCCTAATTCAACCAATGAAGTCTTTCATCAAACACTTAACATACATCAACTTGTACATAATTGGGGATTTCATGCTAACATCTCATATTTCATTCACTAATGCTTTTCTGCAAACACTTGGTATGCAATAACTTATATGTAATTGGGGGTTTCATACTAACATGCTATAACAACACTATCTCATTTAAATAAGTATTTTATCACACATATGGGGAGCATACTGTGGTTAAACAATAATCAATCCATCAAATTAACATAACTACATAAATCAACATGCAACTTGAAGGATATATCATGAATATCAGAAATTCATCTCATACTAGAATCAAAGCTTAGAACTTGTAACCTAGAAAATGAATCACAACTCAACAATCACATAAACATAAACTTCAACTTCCATAAATCATAAAAATCATAAATATTCAATCTTTATAATTTGAAAAAGGTTCTTGAACTTCTTGGGTGGAAGGAACTCAAGAATCAACATCTAACATACCTTAGTTCTTGATTTTACAAAGATTGATGGTGGAATTTTCTTGAATTTGGATCTTCAATTGGAAACCCTAAATTCATTCTTGAGGAAAATTGAGAGAAAACTAGTATATGTGGGTAAGCAACGGTTGAATCTCGTATTATAGGCTTATATAAGAGTGGAAAAAAGACTGAAATAACCCTAGGGTTGCAAATATTTTAATGACTGGAACTGGGTGCCGATGCGCTGGTTGATGTAGCACGTCGATGGCATCAACGTGATACCTGATAGATCGCTCCGTGATCGCGCCAAGCCTCAGTACTTTTGACTGGCAGTTCCTGCAACAATATTGAACAACGTTATAGGCGACGCGGCATGCCAAGATCACATTGGTCCACTGTTTTGGGATTCCAAACGTGGTCTAATCGAGGTTCGAAAAATCTGAAACTCATCCGAGAACCCCTATTGACCTTTTTGATCATAAATTAACTTAAATATCAAAATTTTATGGACGTAAAGGTCATGAAATAAGAATGCAAACTTTCAAAGGCTAAATAGCACTAAGTTTGAATACTTAGCTAGGAGATTCCAAGTCTGGGACCTCTTTTCAAGCCTTAACAACTAAGAAAATTTACAGGGTCTTACAGTGACTTTCAAATTCTTTACCTTATTGCTTCACTTTTTAATTTCTTCACCTTGTTGCTTCACTTTTCAATTTCTTCACCCTGTTCTGCATGAGGGAACCTGACTTAATACTTCTTAATGTTGCCTTTCAATCTTATCACCCTATTCTTTGGGTAGGCTTTCGACTTGTAATTTCATCATCCTATTCTTCGAATGGGCTCCTAGCTTGCAATTTCTTCACTCTGTTCTTTGGGAAAGCACCAACTTTCAATTTCATCACCCTATTATTTGGGAGGGATCCTGAATTTCAATTTCCTCACTCTGTTCTTCGGTCGAGCTCCCGACTTGCAATTTTATCACCTTTTTTTAGGTGGGCTCCCGAGTTGCAATTTCTTCACTCTGTTCTTCGAGTCATCTCTCGACTTTTAATTTTATCTCTCTATTCTTTGGGTGGGTTTTGACTTGTAATTTTTTACTCTGTTCTCCAAGTGAGCTCCCGACTTTTAATTTCATCACCTTATTCTTCGGGCAGGCTCCTGACTTTTAATTTCTTCACAATATTCTCCGGGCGAGATCCCGACTTGTAATTTTATCACCCTATTCTTCGGGTGGGATCCCGAGTTATAATTTTTTCACTCAATTTTTCGAGTAAGCTCCCGACTTGCAATTTCATCACCCTGTTCTTCAGGCAGGCTCCTAATTTTTAATTTACTTACTTTGTTCTCCGAGCAAGATCCAAACTTGTAATTTCATCACCCTGTTCTTCAAGCGGGATCCTGACTTGCAATTTCCTTATCCTATTCTCTGGGTGGACTCTCGACTTGTAATTTCTTCATCCTGTTCTTCAGGAAGGCTCCTGACTTTCAATTTCCTCACTTCGTTCTCTGGGAGAGCTCCTGACTTGAAATTTCATCACCCTATTCTTTGGACAGGCTCCCAAGTTATAATTTCTTTACTCTGTTCTCTAGGTGAGCTCCTGACTTGCAATTTTATCACTCTGTTCTTCACGGGGCTCCTGACATGTAATTTCATCATCCTGTTATTCGGGCGGACTCCCGACTTACAATTTCCTCACCCTATTCTCTGAGAGGTCTACTGACTAGCAATTTTATCACCCTATTCTTCAGGCGGGCTCCTTACTTCAAAATCAAAACTAGAACAAAAATTCTCCCAACAAAGAATATAATAAAAAAAAGATTTCATTTTTCAGAAAAATAAAGTCTCATTTTCTAGGAAGGTCCTAATATGAGGTTCCAAATGACAGAAATTTAACTTTTTGCCCTAGTTAATCATCAAAAAAAGTTTTGTGGGTGTCAAACCCAATACCAACTACTTGAAAGCATGTATAATGTAAAGACGAATCAAGACTTTGGTTACTAAATGCACCTCTTATGAATAAAGTTTAATGACCAAGACCAACAAGTCCATCTCTTAAGATTAAAATTGAGATATTATAATGAAAAAGTGCATCTTTAGGATTAAAAACTCAAATTAGGAAGTGTACCTCCTAGCCATGAAACCTAAGAGACCCAAATTATAGAGTGTGTCTCTTAGGGGTACAAAATGATGAGTTTTACCATAATTTTGTTTACCAAAACTGCAAAGCAGTACTGCCTCTTGTATTTGCAGAAACAAAGAATTATACCTCTGAATAATTGCGCTTTGAAGACTTTGATTTGAAGGTAGCAAGTGTCCCTGCCTAATACAAAGAAAATATGTGAGTATAAAATAGGGTGGTTAGCTTGAACCTTTGGCTTTTGAGGCAATTGTTATTGTACTTATGACATTTAATCTTGCTTCTAACTAATGGCATGTCATTGTCTTGCTGCACCATTTAAAACTCAAATTATTATGAATGACACTGAAACAACTACAATATCTCGGTGTTGCTGTGTTTCTCAGATAAACTCCTTGAACCTTGGTATTTCCATGAATCCCCCAAACTTGTCGGTTGACAACTTTCTATGTGCCTTATTTCAACTCACAATCATGTTTCTTTCATGTACTGGCCTTTTGTCTTGCTTTGTGCAATTGAAGAAGTTGGTAGCAAGTTTTGAAATCCTTTCTTACTTGTTTTGATATGGACTTGACTCAAAGACATGAGAATAAGAATTTTTGTTCGACTGACAGACTCAAAAGGACCAAAATAGAAATAAAGAGAAGAAAGAAAATGCAATGTTTGTCCCTGTTTAAAAACAAAGAAAAGAAAAATTAATCTGAAAATGACAATCAATTCTAATGATTATGCCATGCATTTTTGGATTTAGCTGCCTGATCTTTTTATCCAAACTTTCCACCAATTGTTATTGAATTAATGGCCCTGAAACTGAGTTGCTTCCTTAGTCAATTGCACTTATAGGCCTCATTCAGCTAATGACACCTTGAAGGGTTTTTGCTAACAAACCTCTCTCATTTTTCTTTCTCTCAGTTCACCATTGCCCTATGGTGTCCGTAAGGTTTTTCACCAATGAGGATCACTTATTTTGATTTCTCTCAATCTCAATGCTTGTGAGGATTTTCATCTATTAGTCTAGACACATAATTTTGTCCTTCTCGAGAGTGGGCTTTTACCCATTTACCCTCATTTTATCGTAGACCTTCACCCAAGTGATAAATTTCACACAATAACAAATCCAACCAATTCTTAACAACTTTTAACACCTCATCCTATCAAATTCAGCACCCATCCTAACTGATTTTTCCACCTTACACCCCATACCCATACCTCCTACCATTGCTCTATACCCTTAGATCTCTCAACCCTACCCCACTCATGTTTTCCATACAATAATACATTATATACATACAACTTTCACTCACTCAACGGAGAGCACACACCATGGTCTTCTACACAATACAATCACTCACGCAATAATACACCATACACACACTCACTGATCTAGACTACCACACACATAAAATAATGGATTAAAAAGGAAGCTCACTGGAATCACACATCAATATACACACACAGACGTACAGTGAACAGGAATAGAGAGAATCGAGAGAGAGAGAATAATCAAAAAAGGGGTCTACGAAATCGATGGACTGTGTTGAGTTTTTTGGCAAGAAAATCCTCACTGAATTTTATCCTATAGATCGGAAATCAGCTCCACCATTCGAAGATCAGCAAAACCCAAAAGAAATACAATAAAGGCATCCTCATTTCAGTTCTTTTTTCGGTGAAATTCTCCCAAGTTCTTGATACTAAGCTGGACTCGTTCTTTTTGAGGTTATCCATTTCAAAATTTGTTCAGGTTATATTTCTCATTACTAAGTTGGTGTTGTTTATTACTGAGGTTCAAATTGAGGTGTTTCGGATGTGGTTCTATCTTCAATTTATTGAAATTGAAAATTGAGGTCTAATTCTATTCCCCTTCTCTTGTTATTTCACTGTTGATTATATTCTGTGCATTGGATTGAATATCGTGTGTTGGTTGATCTTGATTGGAGATTGATTGCCACTTGTTTAATTGGTTGTTTGATTCCTTTGAGTTATAAATTGTGTAATGAAATGACCTCTCATTGAGAATAAAAAGGAATTTAGGGCGAGAATTAAATAATGATAACGTGAATATTGATTTGATTTATTTATGTCATTGAATAGGATAATCTCATGATAGGACGAAATGGATAAGAAAACATAGGTAGGGTCGGCAAATCATAGAAATGGACGATTGTGGATTGTTGAATGTTTGAAATGTTCTGTTGAATAATTCTATTTTTTTCACATTTGGAAAATGTATTCATTTAGTCGAGAGTGCCCTGAGTTCATTTGTATTTATTCACCAGGGAATGCCCTGAATTATCTTGTACTTGGAGGACGTTCGTGATGAAGGCCCGTGGCATTGGGTAAAGTATTGGAGCATAGTTTAGGATTAGTCTAGAATAAAGTACGTTTACATTTCTACATTTTTATATTTTGGGACTGTATAAATAGGACTGGACATTAATTTTTTGAATTTCTGTTTGTTTGATTTGTTTGTTCTATTTGTTTTGTGGTTTATTCACTTCATAGCATTAACTTAGCCGATATACTCTATGGAGTGACTGTGGTTGAACTACGGGATTGAGGGATGACTAACACCTTCCCCTGGGTGAATAGAATTCCTTAGCCGGAATCTTTGTTCGCAAACCAGTTTAAAGAGTCAAATCATTTTGAAAAGGATTTTCCAAAGGTAGCTTGGCACACCGGATTATGCCAAGTGGAGACTCTGAGTTTTGAATATAAACAATCCTTTTCAAAATAAATTTCATTTTTAGTCACTTTAAATAAATAAACACCTTTTTGAAACTTTAAATCTTTTTGGTTAAAAAAGGGGTGTGACAGCTTTGGCGACTCCGCTGGGAATTTTTTAGAATTCGAGCTTTTTTTTAGTTGTATCGACTTAGTATGACACTATAGGTGTATAAATATTTTTTGTGTTATTATTATTTGGGTTATTGTTTTATTATTGTTGGATGCGTATGTACTGCGTGTTTATAATTTTTTATCTTATGTGTTACCGCTTTATATCTGGTGTCATTTTTCCAACCCGAGTCATTTCTTTCGTAACAAGACCCAGAGTACACGTCGTGTACACATACTCTAGTTGAGTCACCATTATTTTAGGAGGGGGAGACGTCGGATGTATGGAGTGGGTGGAAATCTCTTGCAGCCACTATCGACCATACGCTCCCCCGAACAGCGTTGTTAATGGACCCCAACCTAGGTCAGCCTTTAGGTCATGCTTATCTACATCATAAAGAGACCCTGAGGGACCCACTTGGTCCTTTGTAGGATACTTGCCCCTAACGCATCCCTACGTGCTAATTTTTTTATGTTTGAGGGTAACAACGTTATTTAATGGACTGATTTGGGGAAAGCATGTGCTAGAATTAAAGGAAAACATGTTTGAAAAAAATAAGAGAAAAAAAAAGTGAGTCAAAAAAAGAGTTTTGTAGTTTATTAGAGTTCTTTATGGCTTTTGTTTTTCACAATCCAAAAAATTCAAAAAGATTTTTTACCCTTTGCACCCATTTTCTCAAAATACAAGAACTTCAAAAAGATTTTTCTTTTGTTCTCTTTAGCATGCATTCATAACTCGAAAATTTCAAAAAAAAAAAAAGAAGACTTTCTTTTAGTAGCCCTTTATAAAAGATAATTCAAAAAAGATGATAGAAGTGTACATTGCATATAACGAAAATATTAAAAAAAAAATATACTTTCGTAGTTGTTGGCATAAGTTTTACGTGAAGTGTCAAATTGAAAACCCAAAAAAAGATTTTGTTGACGTTTTTCATTTTCTGTCTTTGGTCGTGTCTCCTAAGTAAAAGTTTAGTTTGTTATTTGATCCTTAATTATTCAATCTGGATGAACTACGCATAACTGATTCTCCTCTTTCGGGGGTGAGATACGTAGGTAGCCCTTTTCGGGTTCGGTGATCTTATTTCAAAAATCTAAAAAAATTAAAAATTTCTTCGCTCTTCATTTAGAGTGGATGTCATGTACATATTTAAAAGAAAAATAGAAAAATATTTTCCTTTAGTAGTTTCAAGTTTCACTTTCGTATGAAATTCAAAATCAAAAATCCAAAAAGAATTTTCTTTGATAATCATAGGTTTCACTTTGTATAGGGATGTTAAAGATGAAAAATTCAAAAAGATTTTCTTGAATTTTTTTGACAATTTGTTATTTTTCTTTTTAAAGTTTCAAGAAAAAGAAAAGAAAGAGAGTTTGATCAGCCATATTGTGCAAAAACTTCACAAACTACGCACACTTGATTCTCTTCTCTCAGGAGTGAGATACATAGGCACCCTTCTCAGGTTCAGTTACCTTTTCAAAAATAAAAAAAAGGTTTTGTGAAAAATGTTGAACTCTAACATATTGATTGCCTCTTGTTCAGTTAGTTTAAGGTGGTTGGTTTGTGGCATCCTGATAGGTCTTCCATATCACACAAAATCCAAGAAAGGTTAGTTGTGTCCAACAAAGAGATAGAGAGTGACATCATCGACCTAACAAAAAGTCAGGAAAATGAGAATTTAAAGAAAGAAATTATGAGACTAAGGCAACAAATGGAAATGTACTGAGTGTGGGCCAGTGGGCTGCCTCCTCCTCCATGCCCCCTTATTGACCCCACAAATACCTTGAGATTTCCATCACAATTGTAAGCTCCATTTTCTAATATTGTTGATGCATCACAGCATGCCTCAGAATTATTCCAAGCCAAAATCATCCCAATGCTTCCATCATTCATTCACTTTCTCTTCAATATAAATCTACCACATTGACAGCACCACATACTGTCTGTGCTTTTGTTGCTCAACTTTCTACTGAGGCTTTCACTTTGACTATCAATCCAACGGTTGTACTTGTGCTACCTTAATCTGCTAGTGGACCCATGTGCAATACTCTTGATGATCATTTCTATACTCCTAAGCCCACATCAATGTTATTTGGACCACCAAAATTTCTTACCAAGAAGCCTGGCATGCCAGAAGAGCAAGAGAAAATAGTTGGAAAAATGAAGAGTGCAGAAAATCCTATGGAAATTTCCCTGGTACTAACGGGTTATAAAGATGTTTCATAGAAAGACTGGGGCATGTCTTCAAGTGTCAATATTCCTCAAAGCTTGGAGATATCAAAATTTGAGAAACATGATTGACGTGAGGATCCTGTGAAATATTTGGGATGATATATATTACAATCAATTAAGGAAAATCTAGGGAAAGAAGAAGGAAAACGTACCTATTGTTATTTCAGGGGAAAAGAAGAGCTCGAGAAGGTTGACTTGATAATTTTTTCAGTCTCAATCTCGAGCTTACACATCAAATACATATGCTCATCCGCAATAAGGTTCCTCTCTACAAAATCCAAGATATTCCATTCCACTTCCTAAATATCCTTCAAATAAAGCACAATTGTATGTTCATACATCTTCTTATCCACAATGGCATGCACCGGTTCCTCAACATCATTCTCGGTCCCCACATATTTACCAAGAAAACTTCTAGGTCCAAGATTCAACCGAGGCCGGAGTTTGTAAAAAAGAGAAAGTCAAAGGATAATTTTACACGGAATGTGTCTAATAGTGGTGAAAGCTCTAGTCATGATGATGTGAAAATCAGTGGTAAAGATGTCAAGCTCAGCAATTGGGAAGTTACTCCTCTCCTTACTTGGAAGGATTATTGGTAGTTTATTTTTTTTCCTTTCTTTTTTTAAAATTATTTCAGGGTTGTAGTTTGAAACTTATCTTGTCTTGTTTCTCTTTCATCTTTGTTTAAACCCTTCTATTTTTTCTTTCAATGAGATATGTTGTACCTTATCATTTTTTCTCATTTTAAGTTGTTTGTTTGTCTTTGTTACACAATACCTTTTATGTTGGTTCTAGTGTTATAACCTGCTTGTGAAATTTTTATCCAGATCTTAAAAATTTAGTTTAATCGCAAAACATTGAATCAGAGGGCTACAGAAAAGGCATATGAGAAATAGGTAGAGTGTTAAGATATTTGGTGACCATGTTGAAGACTTCTTTCAAAATTAAGGCAATTTTTTGAAGAATCACAAGAATAACTTGGTAATCAATTGAAGAGCATAGCTCAATTAGGTCAAATAGTGGACGCGTGCTCCCTATATCAAGAGAAATAGGAAGATAATCAGCTCAATGAAAGCATGGATCATTCGATGTGAGGGATGTACACCAAAGGTGGAGTTGTATGTTTGACAAGTGTAGTAGAAGAAGTGGCACACATGCTCAGTTAAAATTAGTGTTGTTAAAGTGTCACAGATGATCTTTATCTCTCACTTTATATTGCATGATGTGTACTTGCATTGTCAATGATTGATATGACAAAGGCATTTCATTTTGCTATCCAAATATTATGCCATCATTTGTTTATCCCATTTGAGCTTTAGTTCTATTTTCTTTCATTTCCCTCCTTTGGAATCAAGATAGAATCAGTAAAGTTAAAAGAAAAGGTGTTGACCAAAACAATAGAGTCAGAAAAGTTTCAAAAAAAGAGATAAAAATGTATCCAAAAAGAAAGAAAAAGAAGAGTGTCAAGAAAATAGAGTCAGAAAAAGTTTCAAAGAGAAAAAGAGTCAACAAAAGAGAAAAAAATCAAAATCAAGCAAAAAAATAAGTTGTCGAAACTACATGTGACCTGATTCTCCTCTCTCGGGGGTGAGATACGTAGGTTGCCCTACTCGGGGCTCGGTCTAACCAAATAAACAATTTAGAGTTACCCAGTCAAAAAAAACTAGGGCATGAGTTAATTTTTGTTGTTTGGGTCGATTCCTAAAGTTGTAAGTCCCACTTTACTTCAAGTGTCATTTGGGCCTCATGCTGTCCTTTCTTTCTAACCTTATCCAAAAGCCTAGTTACAACCAAAGAAAGGCCCTCGGATCAATCTTTGAGAATGATAAGGCTTAACATGAAATGCATATGATAATGCATTTTGAGAACTACTTGTCTTCCTCAGCATAAAAAATTAAGAGAGAAATAAAAATGAGAGAGTGTTATCAGAGAAAATCCTTACGGGCACCAAAAGGCAATGGTAAGTTGAGAGGGATAAAATCAGAGAATCTTATCGGTGAAAACCCTCATAGAAATGGTAAGACGATGGTGAGTTGAGAGAAATGAAAATAAGAGAGTCTCATTTGTGAAAAACCATCATGGACACCATAAGGCAATGGTGAGCTGAGAAAAAAGTAAATGAGAGAGGCTTGTTGGCGAAAACCTTTCAAGGTGCCACTAGCCGAATGAGGTCTTAAATGCAATTGACCTAAGGAAGCAACTCAGTTTCAAGGTCATTAACACAACAACAATTAGTAAAAAGTTTGGATGGAAAGATCAGACAGCTTAATCCAAAATGCATGGCATAATCATTAGAGTTGACTATCATTTTTAGATAAATTTTTCGCTTCTTTGTTTCAAATGGGGACATTCATTGTATTTTCTTTCTTCTCTTTATTTTTAATTTATTTTGTTGAAATAGTTATCCAAATAAAAAAATCATTATCATTTTTTCTCTTGTCTGTGCGTCAAGTCCATGTCAAAACAAGTGAGAAAAGATTTCAAAACTGACCATCAACTTTTTCAATTTCACAAAGCAAGACAAAAAGGCCAGCGCATGAAAGAGACATGATTATGAGCCGAAATAAGGCATACAGAAAGTTTCATCAACAGAAAAATCGGGGAATTCATGAAAATACCAAGGTTCAAAGAGTTTATCTAAGGAGCATGGCAAAGTGGAAGTACTGTATTTTATTTCAGAGTCACTCTTAATAATCTGAGTTTGGTTCAATGATGCAGCAAGTCAATGACATATGTTAATGGTTGGAAGCAAGAATGAATGTGACCAGCACAAGAGCAATTGTCTCAAAAGCCAAAGCCACAAATCAGCTACCATGTTTTAAACTCACAAGTTTTCTTTAATAAAACAAGAAACATGTTGCCTTCAAATTAAGGACTTCAAAGCCTAACATCAAAGGCAGTTATTTCTCACATCTACAAATGTAAGAGGGCAATATTGCTGCACAGATTTGGTAATCAAAACCATGGTAAAACTTATAATTTAATATTTCTAGGAGACACACTTCCTCTTTTGGGTAATTCAAGCGGCAGTTATAAGAAGACGCATTTCCTTGTTTGGGTAATTCAAGTGTCATTTATAAGGAGACGTATTTCCTTGTCTGGATAATTTAAGCAGCATTTGTAAGGAGACGCATTTTCTTGTTTGGGAAATTCAAGCGGCATTTGTAAGGATACGCATTTTCTTTTCTGGATAATTTAAGCAGTATTTGTAAGGAGACGGATTTCCTTGTCTGGGTAATTCAAGTGGCATTTATAAGGAGACACATTTCCTTGTCTGGATAATTTAAGTCGCACTTCCTTGATTGGGTAATTTGAATTTTACTTGTTAGGTGATGCACTTCCCAACTTAAGTCTTGATTCCTAGAAGATGTACCTCCTAGCTGAGTCAGTCCCCTTGATTTCTAGAAGATGTACTTCCTAGTCGAGTCAGTCCTCTTGATTCCTAGAAGTTGTACGTTCTATTCGAGTCATTCCCTTTTATTCCTAGAAGATGTACTTCCTGGTCGAGTCATTACCCATGATTCTTAGAAGATGTACTTTCTGCTCGAGTCATTCCCCTTGATTCCTAGAAGATGTTCTTCCTGATCTAGTCATTTCCCTTGATTCCTAGAAGATGTACTTCCTGGTCGAGTTAGTCCCCTTGATTCGTAGAAGATGTACTTCCTGGTCGAGTCAGTCCCCTTGATTTCTAGAAGATCTACCTCCTGTTCGAGACATTCCGAGTCATTCCTCATGATTCCTAGAAGATGTACTTTCTGGTCGAGTCATTCCCCTTGATTCCTAGAAGATGTACTTCCCGGTCGGGTCATTCCCCTTGATTACTACAAGATGTACTTCTAGTTGAGTCATTCCCCTTGATTCCTAGATGTAGAAACCTAATTTTGTCCCTTCCCAAAACCCAATTCATTCATCTTTTACCTCATGTTATCATACACCCTCACCCATGTGATTATACCCCATAAAAATACAAAAGATAATAAAATTTCAATAAATTTCTAACAAATTAAAATCCTAATATTCCCTTATCCAAACAAACTTTATCTCAACCAACTCACACCACTCACCACATACCCCTACCCTACCCACTACCCCTTTTACATATATTTTTTCATTCTTTTTCTCTTAAAAAGGGCAATGAACACAAAAAAGAAGCTTCCAGGGGAATACACTAAAGAAAAAAACAATTTCCATTTATAGCAGGAGAGAACACGGGAGGGAATTTATTTTTTTTCTCCTGGACACCCATTATATACGTACAGATCACACACAAAATTCATCTTCCTCACTCTCTCAACACACTCAACATAATTCCAATAATACAAAAACACCAAAAACTTACTAGACAATTTTCAATGTTTTCCTCTACATAGATTCATGCACACCACAAACAGGGAATAGACGGACTCCATTTTTTTGTGTCTTCTTCTTCTTGGGCGCGACACACATAAACGAGGGGAAAAGAAATATAGAGTCATACACGCAGTGTGTAGGTTGATGCAGCAACATGAGAGAGAGTAAAATCGTGAGGTTCAAGAATAGAAATAGTGCGAAATTAAGAAGGTGAGCGAGATTCGGCTGGCATCGATGCTTTCCGGTGATGATGTCGCCAGAATTCGTTATTAGACGTTGGGTAAATCACCACCGACCTGAAAATTGTCCTTCTCACCAATAAAAATCTAAACCAGTAACTAAAATTAGCTAAAATCGATGTTTGGTTTGATTTTGTTGAGATTCGGGTTGGCTCCGGTAGGATTTCAATACAGTTTTTCTCGGTTTTGCATAATTTATGACTCAGTTGAGTTAATATTTCATCTTCAATTCTGTTTGGGGTTGATTCAATTCTGTTTGGGATCGATTTTGGACTCAAATTTGTGCGAAGAATTTGCGATATCGAGTTGGATCTTTCTCGTGGTTGAGGTTTGGTTCGAGGCTATCGGGAGCGAATTCTTTATTTTATCAAGCAATATTCTTTGAAAGTTCCGAATTGAGGTCCATTTCTCATCCTTTTTCTTGAGTAATTTTAAGTTCTGATATTTTGTGTGGCGAATTGATGATACGTGGATCTTGCTTTGTTTAATTTTGTGATGTCTGAATCATGAATATTGGTTGATGTTGAATTCGGATTATGAAAATTGAATCGATAATCTAAGGATTAGTTAATAATTGATTGAGAATTGAAATTGACTTTTTGGGAGGGGTTGAGATTGACGAAATGAAAGTGGTTTAATTTTGATTCATTATTGTTGATTTAAATCACAAATTAGTAGGCAAATGCTAAGTCGGGTAGGAAAATTTAGAGATTATGGTTTTTGTTGAATTTTTGAATGTGGGTGTGAATGATTCTTCCGACTTTACCGCAAAAATTGAAAGTGTATTCATTTAGTCGGGGAATGCCCCGAGGTTTCATGTACTTATTCATCGGGGAATGCTCCGACGTATTATGTCTTTGAAAGAGGTTCGTGATTAAGGCCCAAGGCATCGGGTAAAACATTGGAGCGTAGTTTAGGATTAGTGTAGGTTAGCATAGGTTTACATTTTCATTTTTTTTTTATTTTGGGACTGTATAATTAGACTGGACATTATATTTTGGATTTGTTTTGTTTGTTTGATTGATTGTTTTATGTGTTTTTCTGTGGTTTATACATTCGTAATACCAAAATAGCTGATACGCTCCACCAAGCGACTGTGGTCAAACCACGGGATCAAAGGGTGCCTAACACCTTCCCCTTGGTCAACAGAATTTCTTAGCCAGAATCTCTGTTCGCAAACCAGTTTAAAAAGTCAAATCATTTTGAAAAGAATTTTCCAAAGGTGACTTGGCATGCCGGATTATGCCAAGTGGTGACTCTGAGTAAAAATATAAATAATTCTTTTTCGAAATGAATCTTCATTTTGTCACGTAACAATAAAAACCCTTTCAAACTTAAAATTCATATCTTTTTCGTTAAAAAAGGGGGTGTGACACTAGATAATGTATTTCCTAGTCGAGTCATTCCCCTTGATTCCTAGAAGATGTACTCCCTAGTCAAGTCAATCCTTTAATTCCTAGAAGATGTACTTCCTGGTCGAGACAATCCTCTTGATTACTAAAAGATGTACTTCCTGGTCGAGTCATTCTCCTTGATTCTTAGAAGATGAATTTCCTAGTCAAGTCAGTCCCCTTGATTCCTAGAAGATATACTTTCTATTCGAGTCATACTCTTTGATTCCTAGAAAATATATTTTCTAGTCAAGTCATTCCCTTTGACTCCTAAAAAATGCACTTTCTAGTCGAATCATTTCAATTAACCCATAGAAGATGCATTTCTTTGTTCGAGTATTTCAAGTAGTTATGATGCAACTGTCACAAAAGTCCTTAGATGTTAAATTGGGGCAAAAATTTAATTCCTATTTTTGGAACATTAATTTTTTGGCAAATGGAATCTCTCTTTATAATAACACTTGTTTGGGATAATTTTCTTTCTAGTTTTGATGTGATTTGAGGAGCCCGCCCGAAGAACAGGGTGAATAAATGGAAAGTCAAGTAACAAGGTGAAGAAGTTGAAAGTCAAGAAACAAGGTGAAGAAATTGAAAGTCAACAGATTAAAAAATAGCAAGTCAGGAGCCCACCTGAAGAACAGGGTGAAGAAATTGAAATCAAGCAACAAATTAAAGAAATTGCAAGTTAGGAGCCCGCCTGAAGAATAGGGCGATGAAATAGCAAGTCAAGAGTCAAGGAAAGCTGCATAGATAGAAATTTTGTGATTTTATTTATATTTTTAACTTGTAATTTTTATTTTTAGGTAATGACAGATCCGCAGATCTGAACCTCAACAGAACCTCACTAGACTATCTAACTTGGTTTTCCTTCCTCCTTCTTTCCTCCTTTGAATAATGGTCGGGTCAAAATCCTATCTTGTTATCTAGTTCTTTGCATGAAAACACTTTGTATTTACATTCAAAGAGGGGCATGATGTAGATACGTAATTTTGTCCTTCCCGAGAGTGTGTTTTTATTCATTTACCCTCACTTTATCGTAGACCTTCATCCATGTGATAAATTTCACACAAAAATAAATCCAACAAATTGTTACCAACTTTTAACACCTCATCTTAAAAAATTCACCACCCATCCTAACTAATTTTGCCACGTCACACCCCATACCCCTACCACCTATCACTACCCTATACCCCTAGGCCCCCTACCCTACCCCACTCATTTTTCTACATAATAATACACTACATACACACAGCTTCCATTCACTCAACGGAGAGAAACACCACGGTCTTCTACAGAATACTCTCACAATACAATCAATCACGCAACAAGATACCAAACACACACTCACTGATCTGGACTGCCACACACACAAAATAATGGATCAAAGGGAAAACTCACGGGAATCCCACATAAATATACATACACGGACGCATGGTGAATGGGAATAGAGAGAATCGAGAGAGAGATAATAATCGAAAAAGGGGTCTACAAAATTGATGGGTTGTGTTGAGTTTTCTGGTTTGCGAATCCTCACTGGATTTTGTTCCACATATCGAAAATCAGCTCCACCAGCAGGAGATCATCAAAACTCGGCTGAAATTCGATAACGGCGGCCTCATTTCAGTTTTTTTTTTAGTGAAATTTTTCAAGTTCTCGATACCAAGCTAGACTCGTTCTTTTTGAGATTTTCCATCGATTTTGAAATCTATCCACGCTATATTTCTCATTACTAAATTAGTGTTATTCGTTATTGAGGCTCAAATCGAGGTGTTTCGGATGCGTTTCTATCTTCAATATGTCAAAATCAAAAATTGAGGCTCAACTCTATTTCCCTTCTCTTTTTATTTCGTTGTTGATTATATTTGGTACATCAGATTGAATATTGTGTGTTGGTTGATCTTGATTGAAGATTGAAGTGCCACTTGTTTGATTCCTTTGAGTTATGAATAGTGTAATGAAATGATGTCTCATTGAGAATAAAAAGGAATTTAGGGCGGGAATTAAAATTTGATAATTTGAATATTTATTTGATTCATTGATATCGTTGAATAGGATAATCTCATGATAGGCTCAGGTAGGAAAATTATAGAAATGGACGATTACGGATTGTTGAATGTTTGAAATGTTCTGTTGAATGATTCTGTTTTTTTTCTCGCATTCAAAAAATATATTCATTTAGCCAGGGAATGACCAAAGTTCATTTGTATTTATTCATCAGGAAATGTTCCGAAGTATATTGTACTCGGAGGACGTTTGTGATGAAGGTCGTGGCATCGAGTAAAGTATTGGAGCGTAGTTTAGGATTAGTCTAGAATAAAGTAGGTTTACATTTTTGTATTTTTCTATTTTTGGGACTGTATAAATTCGACTGGACATTACCTTTATGAATTTTCTTTTGTTTGATTTATTTGTTTTATGTGTTTTATGGTGTATTCACTTCATAGTGTTAAAGTAGCTGATATACTCTAAGGAGCGACTGTGGTTGAACCACGAGATCGCGGGATGCCTAACACCTTTTCCTCGGTCAACAGAATTCCTTAGCCGATATCTCTGTTCACAAACTAGTTTAAAGGGTCAAATCATTTTGGAAAGAATTTTTCAAAGGTGACCTGGCACACCGAATTATATCAAGTGACGACTCTGAGTTTTGAATATAAACAATCCTTTTCGAAACAAATTTCATTTTTAGTCACTTTAAATAAATAAAAATCCTTTTGAAACTTTAAATCTTTTTGGTTAAAAAAGGGGCGTGACAATGAGACTCTCTCATTTTCATTTCTTTCAGCTCCCTATTGTCCTGCGGTGTTCATGAGAATTTTCACCAATAAGACTCTATGATACTTCTCATTTTCATTTATCTTAACTCACAATCGTCTTACAGTGCCCGTGAGAGTTTTCACCAATAAGACTATCTCATTTTTATCTCTCTCAACTTACCACCGCCTTACAGTGCCCGTGAGAGTTTTCACCAATAAGACTCTCTCATTTTTATTTCTCTCTTGATTCCTTATGCTGAGAAAGATAAGTAGTTCCCAAAATGCATCATCATATACATTGCATGATTAGCCTGTAGTTCCCAAAATGCATCATCATATACATTGCATGATTAGCCTCATCATTCTCAAAGATTGATCTGAAGGTCTTTCTTTCACTTTAAATTGACTTTTGGATAGGGTCAGAAAGAAAATATGGCATGAGACCCAAACAACACTAAAAGTGGGGTGGGACTTACAACTTTTGGAATCGACTCAAACGATGAAGATTAACCCATGGCCCAGTTTCTATTGACTGGGTAATTCTAAATTATTTATTTGGTTGGACCAAACCCAAGGTAGGGCAACCTATGTATCTCACCCCCGAGAGAGGAGAATCAGGTCACTCGTAGTTTCAGCAACTTGTTCTTTTGCTTGATTATGATTTCTTTTCTTCTCTTTTTTTGAATTTCTTTCTCTTTGGGACCCTTTCAAACTTTATTTTTCTTGACACTCTTTTTTCTTTCTTTTTTACTCACTTGTTTTGAAACTTTTCTGACTCTATTTTTTTGTACTCGACATTTTTTTGAATTTTGCTGACTCTATCTTGATTTCAAAAGAGGGGTATGAAAGAAATTAGAACTAAATCTCAAACAAGGTAAACAAAGGATAACACAATATTTGGATAGCAGAATGAAATGTCTTCGCCATATCAATCCCTGAAAATACCAGTACATATCTTGCATTATGAAAGTGAAAGATGAAGATCATTTGTGACATTTTTTACAGCACTAACTTTAACTGAGTTTGTGCGTCACTACTTCTTCTACCCTTGTCCAGTATACAACTCCACATTCGTTGTACATCGCTCACATCGAATCACCCCTATTTTCAAGGAAATGATTTTCTTTCTACTTCTCTTGTATAGGATTGTGCATCCAGTGTTTAACCTAAATGAGATATATCTTTTAACTGATGACCAAGTTATTCTTGTGATTCTAAAAAATAAATGTTTTAATTTTCAAAGAAGGCTTCAACATGGTCACCAAATGTCTCAACACTCTACTTATTTCTCAAATGCTTCTTTTCTAACTTCAGCCCTCTAATTTAATGTTTCATGATTAAACTGAATTTCTAGCTGAAATTTCCACGAGCATGTCATAACACTAGAACCAACATAACATGTATTATGTAAAGAAGAAAAATAAACAACTTAAAATAAGACAAAACAACAAGGGACACCACATTTTAATTCGGAAAGCAGAGTCGTCAGAGCTTTCATACTCCTTTTTTTATCCAAAAAGATTTGTTTTAAGTTTGAAAAGGATTTATTATTAAGTGACATAAAGAAAATAATTTATTCTGAAAAAGAATTTTAACAATTAAAACTCAAAGTCGCCACTTGGCATAAATCTGGTGTGTCAAGTCACCTTTGAAAAAAAATTTCAAAATGATTTGACTCTTTCAAAACTGGTCAACGAACAGAGATTTTGGTTAAGAAATTCTGTTGATCGAGGGGAAGGTGTTAGGCACCCCTCGATCCCGTGTTTCGACCACGGTGGCTTCATGGAGTATATCGGCTAGTACGATACTATGAAATACATAAATCAAACAAAACACATAACACACAAAAAAATAAATAATCAAACAGTCAAAACTCCAAAATAGCGTCCAGTCCAATTATTTACAAACCGAAATAAAAATGCTAAAATTAAAACCTAAAGTGTTCTAACAATGCTACACTATGCTTTACGCGATGCCTCGGGCCTTGATCACGATCGGTCTTCTAAGTATAAAGTATCGCAGGGCATTCCCTTATAACAAATATAATTTTTCTCGAAGCATTCCCCGATCAAATGAGTACAAAGATTTTAGAAGTGATGAAAGAAAGGTCATTCAACAAATTCAAACGTTCAACAATCTACAATTCCCTAAATTTTGCCTACCTGGCCTACTGTTTGCCTACCCATTTTCGACTTATCATGATTCTATCTCGTTCAATATTATCAATGAATCAAAGTTAAATAATATTCAATGATACACCGACTTAGGAGTTATTCTTAAAGTTAGAGGCTTCGTAGACGGTGTGGGGTTTTGTTTTGAATTTTATTCTTAAGGCATGGACACTACTTTATTCGGGTTATTGTTTTCTTGATTTGTATTTGGTTTTCAAACTTCAGTTCATTATTTATCAAACTCTTTCATTTTTATGGGTTGGCTTCCACAACATCTTTATATTACTATGCTTATGATGTAAGGCTAAGAATTCAGCTTATGCATTGATAGGCTTGGGATGACCGTCACGGCCAGGCCCCAGTTCGGATTGTGACAATGCTACTTAAATATCAAAGGTGTAGATTAATTAGTTTTCTAAACCAAAGAAGTATATTAATTAAACATGATTAAAAGAAGAGGTCTTGGTATTTAAGTTTCCCAATTTTGATAAGAAAATATTCATTTTCCAAAATTTTGATACCGAATGAAATTACTTCGATTAACAACATTAAACTTTTGGTATACAATGATTTCTTCCATAGTTTTATTACAATGAGTTACGATTTAAATATTCTATCTATTTTTTTGAAAAGTTTATCTAACAAAAAAAAATTATATTTTTGTAATATTTTATGGCAAAGTAATTTTCAATACTTTTTATTTAATACCTAAATGCTGAAAATTTTATTTTATGATTTACAATTTTTTTCTTGTAAAATAACTTATTTAAATGTTGATATGAATTGGCAGAAATTTAGTCTATAAAGAAATTTAAAAAAGTTACAAATAGAAAAAATAAGTTATGTAAACGACGAACCAAAATCATCTATTGTGGTCCTAAAAATTGTGACATATTCTTTTTAAAAGAAAAAATGGGAAAAACTTAAATGGAAGCAGTATATATCTTTTTAACCATGATTAAGGTACTTGATTACTTAAGAATTTATACCATTGATATTTAAAGGTAAAATGCTCTTTTTAACCCTTGTACTATGTCCGTTTTGTAAGTTAGATACTTCTACTTACATGTTTGTCATCTGACTTTTGAACCACTAAAAAACAATATTTTAAACACATTTTTAGAAAGTGTAACACTTTCTCCCATGTCAGCTACCACATAAGCTGTCACGTGTGCCACGTCACCTGCCACGTCATTTTTAAGTATTTCATGAAATTTCAAGTCATTTTTAAAATGCTACAAGACAAATTAAATATTAAAATTAATTTAATTAAATAAAAAATTATAAATTGTAGAAAATTTAAATAATAATGTTTTAAAATAAATATCCAAATAATTAAATTATAAAATGTCATTTAATTTATTTTTGCTCACAAATTAAATATCAAATTCATTCCAAATAATTAAAATTCTTCTCCAACTAATTTATATTTTTAACAATAAATTCATATATACAAACATAAATGAATTTTTGATTTTTAAATTTGAATATCTTTAACAAACATAATTAAATAAATTATTTTTATAAATTGTAGAAATTCTAATACACAACCACAATAAATTTTTAATTTGAATTAATTTAAATTTTTAATTATAAATTCTAATACACAAACACAATAAATTTAATTAAACATCAAATTTATTCTAAATAATTAAAATTTCTCTCCAATTAATTTAAAGTTTTAACTATAAATTTACATACACAAATATAATGAATTTTTAATTTTTATTTAAATATCTTTAACAATTTGTAAAAGTTACAAAATTAATCCTAAACAAAATTAAAATTTAAATTGAAAAAGTGAATAAAAAAATTTCAAAAGTAAAACAACCAAAAAACCACATCTCTCACAGGCATTTCATCAAATTCCTTATACGCATTACCCATCAATCCAAATTTCGCGTACATGTACACCAAAGACAATCCAACTGCACTATTTTCCTCAACAAGATTCAATTTTGATACCAACCCATGAACCTCCATCCCAAAATCAACCAACCCAAGTTCCGCAATAGCCGAAAAAAATATTGGTTACGTAAACTGATTAGGCAAAATACTAAAACCCCACATATTGTTAAAGAGCTCAAGTGATTCTGTATATTTCATATTGGAAAAAAAAAGCTTTGATTATTGAATTCCAAAGAAAAGGGTCTTTAAAAATGGTGAAATCAAATACTTTTTTCGGAGAAATGAGATGTTGTTCAGTGGTGAAAGCGTAAAGAGAGATGAATTTTGATGCTATGTAAATGTTGTCAGTGTGGCCTGTTGTGATTATTAAGGCATGGGATTGAAGAAGGGATTTGAAGTTTGTAGAAGAGGGATTGATGGAGAGGAATTTGTTGATGTTATTGTTGAGGTGGGGGACGTTAATGGTGATGCTATGGCGGCCATAGCTGGACGGGGGATGGGGTGAGGGGGTGGGGTGGGGGTGGTTGGACGAGGGAGGGGGTTGGGGGAGGAGGCTGAGGGGGGTTTGGGGAAGGAGGGTTTTTTATTTTTATTTTTAAAATTAATTATTTTTAAATTTTGAAAAATATTTTTTAATTAGAAATGATGGAAGGGAAAAAGAATACTTTTCATTTTTTAAGTTTTAATATTATTTTTATTTTTTTAAATTATTTTAATATAAAATTATCAAAAAATTGACCCTCACTCGCACCCCTGGGCGAGTGACTACACTCTCCTTGTTCTAGTCAACCATTTAATGCCACATAGGCAAAATCAACGGTTAAGGGGTTTAAAATATTGCTTTTTAGTGGGTTCAGGGGTCCAGATGACAAACAGGTAAGTAGAAATGTTCAACTTACAAAACCGACATAGTACAAGGGTCCAGAAGAGCATTTTGCCATATTTAAATAAGAGAAGTATCATAAATCTAAGGGATAACTTAGAAAAAAAAAATGGAGAGGAGTTGAATCCAAATATTTGTAAATTTTAAAAGTCTATGCATGGAGGCTACGAAGTATTACAAAGATCATATGTAGATCCAATAAATAATGAATAGCCTTTCATTAGGAACATTTTTTTCTATTAAAATCAAGAAAAATGTATTAAACTCAGATCATCTGGCAAAACATTTTCTGAGTAAAAGATTTCCTGTCAAAATGGAGTGTCTCGAAGGAATTTGTATTAAACCATTGCCTACGTAGTATGCCATAGTTGTGCAACGGTATTATAGCATGGATGAACAAACATTAAATCAATTGCTTTTACGCCAAGCAAACAAAGGGAATTAGTACGTAATAGAGTAATAAAAAAGCTAGTGCAGATAATAGGGATTGAAAGCTTAACTATTGTCATACGATCTTTAAACATGGCCCTGTTTCAGTGTGATGTTTACTAAAAGTACCTGATCGATTTATGTTTAAGCAATGTGTATTAAATTTAATTTATTCTAAACTACAGGAAATGGTTTGAATTTGTTATTCATTAAGAGCTCAAATCATATCTACTCTTACCGTCACAACATGGAGCTAGATTTGCCCACTAATGTATCGTTCAAGGGAAAATACGAATCATATGGTATAGTTCAGACAGAAATTTGAACCAATTGAGACAGTTTTAAGAATTTCCACGTGAAACTCTGTGGTGGCAATAAATTTATTCTTAAGTTATCCTAAATGATCCAAATTTGCTTGTAAACTAGTATGTGTTAATGGTAGAGATAAGTACTTCTATAGTTGACTGCTACTCAATAAAGGCAAATCTAGTTCATTTTAATAACGGTGAGGAACGAACTAACCGTAACTATATGGATAAATCTAGAGGATTTCTCATACTTCGCAGGCAAATTTTAATTTTTGTCCTATTAAGTTTAAGGTCAAATCAAACTCACTTTGACATAGCAGAAACGAAAAAAGAGTTGTTAGAATATGAGCCCTACTAATTTGCCTATCTGTGGAACAAGTAAACGTGGTTCATAGAAGTAAATAATGAACACAGTATTTTTACGTGGAAAACACCCGGCTCAAAAAAGGTGTGAAAAACCACGACCTGTATTTCTACAGGATTTAACCCCAACTTCACTATGATACTTGAGCCTCAACAATCAACAGAAATACAAGACTTCTTGTTAACTAGGAATTAAAACTTCTAACTCCCATCTTACAAAAACACAAATCTTACCAAGATAAGTGTTCCCAAGTCTTCAAGTTCCCAACTTGAAGACACAATTCTTAACTCAGTTTATAGATCACTGAGACTAGAACAATGACTTATTACAACTCAAGGAACCTACCTACTACACAGTCTACGACTTGCTAAGTAAGGAAACAAGTTCTTCTTCAAGTATGTGAATTATTATGCTGATTGTTGATTTTCTTTTATATGCATTGAGTGAGTTACTTGATCATGCTTTGTTGTATATATCCACCCTGATAATTTCTCCTATAATAGAGTCCTTCTTTATTTCTGCTTCTTTCTTCCTTATTCTATCAAGTAACTTCACTCCTTGTTGTAGTCGTTTCTCCTCCCCTGGTTGAATAGGACTCTTTTGATTTATCCTTTATCCTTGCAGAACTCTTATCACTGTTGGACTTCTAGATCAACTCAGCTTCTGAATATTGCATTTTTCTTCCACTTTACTGAAGTGATAAGTGTTTGAGAAGATTCCTGAATATTTTTGCTTATCCACTTCTGTCTATGAGCAGTATCATCTTATCAACAGCCTTGCCTGCAGCTTTTCTTTGTACCCTTGAATGGACCAGCTTTCACAACATGTTTCATTCACATGTCTATCATCAAAACTCCACATGCCTTAACAAATTCTCCCTTTTTCATGATGACAAACATAGTAGCACATCACAGAACCCTGACATACTCAATAAGACATTTGAATAAAAGAATAGCGCAGAATGAAACAGGTTAGTCATTGAGTTATAAGCATTACATAGCCTACTCTTCCCCCTTTTAACATCATCGAAAAGCTGGACCAACAAGTGAATAACGTCAAATAATTCATGGCCATTGAGGCTATCACTAAGACAATTAAAATTCAGAATAAGAGAACATGAATGCAACATGATAAAATAGGAGCAGAAAATAGTATAACAACTAAGCCCATTTCATTCATTTGCAGAGAAGACTACATATACCAAAAAGTAAACTGAGAGAGAAGAAGTTGTCAGGGAAAAAAGAACAAAGGGAGATAAGCGGAAGTTGTCAGGGAAAAAAGAACAAAGGGAGATAAGCTGAAGATATCAGGTAAGAGTCTAAGTAGAGGAAGAGGAGGGAATTAGGGAGGTAAGTTTCCTAATAACATTTGCATTTTCAGCTCTCTCTTTTTTCAGCAAGGAATTAAGGGAAGCAATTTGAGCATGGAGTATCCCTTTTTCTTCTTTATGAGCAGCATGTGCAGCTTCTAAAGCTGCCTGAGCAATTTATACCTCAGCCTGTTTCTCAGCCAATGAATTTCTCAATCTTTGCATCGGATTATCAGCACTCTTCATGGAAAAAGATAGCATCATACGGTTCACATGCCCTATGATATCTTTGGTGGTCTGTAAAGATCACACTTGAACAAAAACACCAAAGTCCTCAAATATGGAGGTGAGCCAGAATTGATAAGGTACAGCATGTCCACTTACTTTCTTTAGTAAAACCCTCTGCATATGCTTTAGTATGAGTTGAGGCAGATCAATTCAGACTTCAGTATCTAATAATTCCATAAGAGTGAGATCAAGAAAGCTACCTATAGTCCTCCTTTCCTTCCTAGGAAGAATCATCTTATGCACTACATCAAAGTACAGTTGGTGAAGAGGAGACATCTCCCTCTTAAACTCTTTTCAATATTTGACCAAGTGGGGATTCCCAGAGAACTTTCTACATATGTCAAGAGCCAAAGCAAGATTGTCAAGAGGTGGCCAACTTCCTTTGACATAGTGACCCTACCCCCCAGAGGGAATATGCAGAATCCTAGCAATTTAAGCAATGTAAAGGTTTAGTGTAACTTTTCTAACTGTAGTAGAAAACAACTCACCAATGGCCACCCCATTCATATAGAACTCATACACTTCAGGTCGAGCAAACCTTCTCTGAAGGTCTCCCTGTAGAAAGAGATGAGACCATCCCTGAAACTCCAATTTTTCCAATAAATTCTGTATAACACCATCCCTATATCTACTAACTACTCTTTCTCTAGCTAATTTTTTATTTTGAAAATGAAGGCGATGACCCTCAGGAGTATCTTGATGAAAAGATGGTACAGGAACCTCAAAGTCAGGATCTAAGTCAGTGTTGGTGTCCAGATTAAAGTCAGACTCAGATGAGTCAGAAGGAACAGGCTTGCTAACCTATTTCTTTGAACGAGTAGAAGAACTGGAAGAGACTCTGGATAGAAAAGCTTTGACAGAGGGGGAGGGTTTTGAAGAGGAGAAAGCCTTTGAAGCATACGTAGAGGAATTTTATCGAGACACAAAAGATTTGGAAGCTTTTACTCTAACATCTTTAAGTTTCTTGACTGATCGAAGAAGAAGATCAGGAGAAGATATAGAAGAAGAGACAAGAGAAGGAGTGGGATCAAAAATTACTACACATTTTCTCTTGTTAGCTCTAAGAGCTTCAGCCAATTTAGAATCTTCACATTGTTTCTTTACTCTAGTATGTAGGGTTTAAGGAGTAGAGATAATGGGAGGGGGCGGTGAACTAACAGTGTCTTTATTCGGGACAGAGGGTTTTTTCTTAACCTGAGATCTAGACCTTCTTGGGATTAAGTTTGAAAGAGGAAGATCGTCCCTATCATTAATAAAATCATCCTCATTAACAATTCTGCGCGGGATAGGAGGAGAAAGAAGGGGTGTCAAGAAGGAAGAAATAGGTGAGGGAATTTGGGCAAAAGGGTTTGGGAAATTTGTGAACGCGGAGAAATCTGTGAATTTCTAGGAGATTGGAGAAGGAATTAAGGGTGGTAAGATGATGTTTGGATGAAGGATAAGTGCGATGAGGGGATTTTCAATAGAGTCAATTGAGGGAGAAGAAGAGGATGAAGATGAAGATAAAGAGAGGGATTTCATATTTAAAACACAAAGGTGTTCTTGAGTGTGAAAAGGTTGGAGAGAAGTATGTGTGTAGAATCAAAACAAAAGAAGGCGTATTTAAAAGAAGAAGGTAAGAAAGTTGAAAGGGTGAGGGACTGTATGTGGAAGAGGGATAATAATGAGTGTTTCAGTCCTAATGGGAAAGGGAGTGGCAGCTTTTTGAAAAAGGGAGGGACTCTTTGTATTTTGGCAGTTTAAATGGATCAGGAGGAACCAGGAAAGGAACTTGTTTCTCTTGAGGTTACTTTGAAGTACTAGTAATCAGACCTGAATGATAAAATAGACAAAATTGCTTCTGTAATTGAAGCTTCCTGCAAGATCAACACATACGTGAGTCAATACATTCTAAAATCTTGGATTAGGATATACAACTTAATGTGTGAGACTGAATTAACCAACAATCACATGCAAAGTCAACTTATTCTAGTCAAGCATTGAGAGAGACTTATGCAATTTTAATCATCCCCAAGGCTAACCTAATTTTTTTGAAGTATGATCTACTCAATGTCGTAGTGAAAATATCAGCAATTTGTTCCTCAATAGAATAAAAATAATGGATATATGACATTTTTCAATATTATCTCTAAGAAAATGATGCCTAAACAATATTTTTGGTTCTCTTGTATTGAACAGGATTTTTAGCTATGTTAATAGCACTTGTATCATCACAAAAAATAGGAACACAACCAATATATATACCAAAATCCAGGAGTTGTTTCTTAATCCATAGCAGTTGAGCATAATAGGAACCTGCAGCAACATATTCAACTTCAGCAGTAGATAAGGCAACTGAATTTTGCTTCTTAGTGGACTAGGTAATCAAACATGATCCAAGGAAGTGAGCCATTCCAGTAGTGTTTTTCCTATCCACCAGATATCCTGCATAATCAGCATCTGAGTAACCCACCAAATTAAAGTTACTACCTTTGGGGTACCATAAGCCGAGATCACTGGTTCCCTTCAAGTATCTAAAGATTCTCTTCACAGATTTTAAATGTGATTCTTTGGGTTTTGCTTAAAACGTGGCACATAGGCCTACACTGAGCACAATGTCAGGCATGCTTGTTGTGAGGTACAACAATGACCCAATCATACCTCTATACATCTTTTGCTCTACATCTGAACCTATTTCATCCAACTCCAACTTTGTGGCAGTTGCAATAGGAGTATTTATATCTTTTGCTTCTTCCATGGAGAATCGCTTGAGAAGCTCTTTGACATACTTCTGTTGGTGAATCATTGTTCCTGAAGCTGACTACTTTATTCATAATCCCAAGAAGTAATTCAGCTCTCCCGTCATGCTCATCTCGAATTCACAACTTATGAGTTTGGCAAACTCATGAGTCAGATTTATATTTGTTAAGCCAAAAATAATATCATCCACATACACCTGCACAACTAACAAATCCTTCCCATTAGTTTTCAAAAAGAGGGTATTATCAATTTTACCTCTGGTATGTCCATAATCTAATAGAAACTTTGACAATCTCTCATACCAAGCTCTTGGAGCTTATTTCAATCCATATAAAGCTTTGTCCAATTTGTACACATGATCTGGAAACTTCTTGCTTTCAAATCCTAGAGGTTGTTTAATATATACCTTCTCCTTAAGAATACTATTTAGGAATGCACTCTTCACATCCATATGATAAAGGATAAACTCCATGTATGCAGCAAAAGAAATAAGTAATCCTATAGCTTCAAGTCTTGCGACGGGAGCAAAAGTCCCATCAAAGTCAATTCCTTCTTCTTGATTGTATCCTTGAACCACCAATTTTGCCTTGTTTCTTGTGACTGTTCCATACTCATCAACTTTATTTCTATACACCCATTTAGTCCCAATAACTGATCTGTCTTTAGGAAGAGAAACTAAGTGTCATACTTTGCTTCTCTCAAACTGATTCAACTCTTCTTGCATGGCTATGATCCAATCAGCATTAAGTAATGCTTCAGTTATTTTCTTTAGCTCAATCTCTGACAGGAATGCCTTGAAGGCACACATACTTCTTAATCCAGAACTTGTGGTGATCTCATATGTGAGAACAGTAAGAATATTCTCAATAGGATGTAATCCTTGATACTTATATCCTTTTGGAATCAAGCTTAATGAGCTACCAGGTTCATTGTTGATGTTCTGAACAGGGGTATGCTCAGTTTCCCCTATCACTGTACCCTCAACTTCAGTTCCCCCTATTAAAATATCTCCATGTTTGGTGGCTCCTGTTGATGCAACGGGTTGCATAACCTGTTCCTCCATGTCACTACCTTCCTGCAGGTTAGTCTTAACACAAGATTCATTAAAGATTACATGCATTCTTTCTTCAACAAATTTAGTTCTGTTATTTAAAACCCTATAAGCCTTACCATGAAGTGAATATCCTAAGAAGATTCCCTCATCACTTTTAGCATCAAATTTTCCAAAATTATCTTTTCCATTATTATGCATGAAACATTTACAACCAAAAATTCTAAGGTGAGAGATGTTAGGCTTTCTTACTTTTAGTAATTCATAGGGAGTATTTTCTAACAAAGGCCTGATCATGCATCTATTTATTATATATGTTGCAGTATTATTGCCTCAGCCCAAAGGTTTTTAGCACCATTTGCCAAGCATCATTATTCTATCCATGTCTTCCAAGGTTCGGTTTTTCCTTTCCACTACTCATTTTGTTGTGGTGTTTTAAGAGCTGAGAAGTTGTAATCTATACCATTTGTTGAACAGTATTTCAAGAATTTTACATTCTCAAATTCTGAACCATGGTCAGACCTTATGGAAACTAAAGAAGTACCCAGTTTCTTTTCAATTTTCTTGATGAAGATTTCAAAGACTTCAAAGGCATCTTCTTTAGAGGCTAGAAACAAAGTCCAAGTAAACCTAGAATAGTCATCAACAATTACAAACACATACCTTTTTCCACCTCTGCTTTGAAGTCTCATGGGTCCACATAAGTCTATATGAACCAGGTCAAGGCACTTGGTATTACTAACATAGTTCTTTGACTTAAAAGAGGATCTTACCTACTTCCCCCTTACACATGCACTACATAGCTTTTCTTCCTTGAACTTGGTCTTGGGTAATCCCAATACTATGTCTTTGGATGAAAGTATGTTTAGTTGTTTCAGACTTGCATGACCAAGTCTTTTATGCCAAAGGAGGGGATCATTTTCTATAGCACTCAGACAAGTCAGCTCTGGTCCTGGTAGTATCATGATGTTAGCTTTGTATACATTTTTGTATCTCCTTGCAGTGAGCACAACCTCCTTAGTATCCATATTTTTAACCTTGACTCCTACAACAGTAAAAGTAACTTTATTAACTTTATCACACAGCTGAGATGCGCTTAGTAGATTATTTTTTAATCCTTCTACAAGATAGACATCCTCCAATGCCTTTGACTCAGATGAGCCAATCTTTCCAATTCCAATTATGATTCCCTTTTTTCCATCACCAAAAGAGACTCCTCCTCCATTTATTTTGGAGAGTTAAAGAAACTTTTTCTTATCACTAGTCATATTTCTTGAGGAAGCATTGTCTAAGTACCAGTGCCTTTTGTTTCCTTTCACCTTCTCCTACAAAAGAATTCAAAGATTAGCCTTAGGAACCTAGACAAGCTTGGGTCCTGATTTATGAGTGAAAGGATGAGTTAAATTTCTCTTAGTCCATGCTGGCAACATGTAGTGCAACCTATTTCTCTGACCAAAATTGGTTTTGTTCCTTTTGGTCTGAGAAGATCTACTAGCCAGGTTTTGATTGGCTAATCTACTTTTTGCAGCTACTGGACATTCAGTGGTGGGATGTCCAAGGTTTCCACAAATGAAGCATAAATCTTTTGGATCATCAACACTTTTGTGGAATCCCAAACCTGCCTTTTCTTTGAAATTTTTCTCACTTAATTTGTGAACAATTCTAGAAGAGTTTGTCCACCTGTTAGGCCTTTCAAGATCCAATTTAAGTTTAGATATTTCCTGATTAAACTCATTTATTTTTTCAGTTACATCATGGCATTCTTGTTTGTATTTAACTCAAGTTCAGCAGTTTCTTGTTCGTTACTCATGGTCTTCTTTCCTTTTACAGTGAGAGTTAAATTAAGAACTTCAGACTTAAGATTATTGTTTGAAATCTCAAGTTCTGCAACCTGTTTCTTGAGTATGCAACTTTCCTTGTCAATTGTATCTGAGCAAGCCCTTAATTCAATGAGATCAAAATTAAGATTTGCCAGACTATTGAACAACTCATCCCTATTAGAGGTTAACTCTTGGAGTATACTTACCTCAGAGTCCTCATCTTCTTCATCTAGATCTGAATCCCCAAGAGACATGAATGCAATTTCATTAACTTCATCTTCATCTGAATCAGATCCCCAGGCTGCTATCATTGCATGCTCCTCTTTCCTTTTTGCCTTCAGTTCCTTTTCAGCCCTTTTCTTTTTCCATTCAATTTCCCAGACTGGACAGTCCCTAATCTGATGATCAATTTTGCCACATTTGTAGCACCCATTTGAATTGTCATTGGAACATTTCTTAATACCCGTTCCCTTTTTTTTCTTGAAGAATTTGCTAAAGTTCTTAGTTATGAAGGCAACTTGCTCCTTATCAAGTTCAAATTCAACATCACTCTTAGAAGCCTTTAATGCTAAGATTTTCTCAGGAGCTGTTCATTATTTGACTCCATCAACTTCCATTTTATAAGTCCTTAAGTTCCCTACTAGTTCATCCAGAGTCATACCTTCAAGATCCTTATTCGCCTCTCTGATTGCAGTCACCTTGATATTTTATTTTGATTTTGGTAATACCCTCAGTACCTTCTCAACTTGTTCTTCCTCAGAAAAGACTTTTCCTAAGGAAGTCAGCTCATTTGTTAAAGTGGTAAGCCAAGTCATTATTTCGTGCAAGATTTCATTTTCCTTCATTTTGACTGCCTCATACTCAGTGAAAAGGAGAGAGATCCTAAACTTTCTTACTTAAGAAATGCCTTCATGAGCATTTACCAGTGCATCCCAAATTTGCTTGGCAGCAGTGCAAGTGGATACCATGTTGTATTCAGTAGGTCCTAGTCCGCAAACCAAGATATTCTTGGCCTTTGCATTTTTCTTCAAAGCTAACAAGTCATCTGGAGTAAATTCACTCCTAACTTTCTTAACTTGTTCACCATCAACTGTCTTTATTGGAATAGTTGGAACATCTGTAATCTTATCTCATAATTCATAATCTTCATCTTGAATGAACATCTCCATTCTTGCTTTCCACCAAATAAAATGAAAGTCATCAAAAGTGAAGGTTTAGTAGTTGACTGACCTTAACTGCGACCAATAGGAGGTGCGAAATTCATCATATTGATCTTTTCTTAGGTATTATCCTTATTTAAGAAAACTCCACTTTGATACCACTTGTTAGAACATGCTTGCAATCAAGGAAATTATATTTTTTTCAATATTTTGTCAACATAATGTGACTGGTCAAGGAAAATTTCATCACATGTTCTAGTAATTTTTATTCCTAGAATAAAATTTGCCTCACCAAGATCTTTCATATCAAAATGACTTCTAAGAGCATTTTGAGTTTCACCAATAACATTCATATTAGAGCCAAAGATCAATAAATCGTCAACATATAAGCAACTAATAACATGCGAATTATTCCAATGCTTATGATATATGCACTTATCACACTCATTTATTTTAAATCCATTATCAATCATGCAGGAATCAAACTTTTTATGTCATTGCTTTGGTGTTTGTTTTAAGCCATATAGGGATTTATTAAGTTTACACAGTTTGCTTTCTTGGTCAGCCTCAACAAAACACTCGAGTTGTTCTATGTAAATCTCCTCATTTAGGTCTCCATTTAAGAAAATAATTTTTACATCCATTTGATGAATTTGTAAATCAAAAATTGCCGCAATAGCAACTAAGAGTCTAATGGATGTAATTCTAGTTACCAGAGAAAAAGTATCAAAAAATTCTAGGCCTTCTAGTTGTTTAAAACCTTTAACCACTAGTCTAGCTTTGTATTTATCAATAGATCTATCCGATTTTAATTACGTAAGACCCATTTACATCCAATTATTTTACATCCCGATGGTAAATCAACTAGCTTCCAAGTTTTATTAGAAATTAGTGATTCCATTTCATCATTTACAGCCTCTTTTCAAAAAATAGCATCATGTGAAGACAAAGCTTCTTTTAAAGTGATAGGGTCATCTCGAATGTTAACAACATAATAATCAGGACCAAAATATTTTTCTACTCTAGCTCGTTTACTTCTTCTTAACTCAAAATCATCATGTTCTTTATTTTTTAAAGTAGAAGTAGAAGAACTAGGTAGTGACAAAATATTCTCTTTAGTCCTTAGACCCCCACTATTTTTAGAATCAAAAGGGAATTTATTTTTATGAAAAATAGCATCACTAGACTCTATTATCACACTATCTTCAAGATTAAAAAATCTATAGACCGTACTATTTGAAGCATAACCAAGAAAAATACAAGTAGTAACTTTTTACCCAACTTAGAGATTTTAGGATCCATTAACTTTACATAGGCTAAGCAACCCCAAACTCTTAGATATCCCAAATTTGGCTTATGACCTTTCCACAATTCAAAAGGTGTTAGTTTGGTTTTTTATGATGCACACAATTCAACACATAACGAATAGTCAAAAGAGTTTCACCCCAAAAACTTAAAGGTGCACAAGACTCAATTAACATGACATTAGTTAACTCAACCAAAGTTCTATTCTTCCTTTCCGCTACACCATTAGATGCTGAGAATAAGGAGTAGTTTCATGGATTATACCCAATGATCTAACAAAAGAATTGAATTCATGTGATTCATATTTACTGCCTCTATAACTTCTTATTCTATTTATTTTTTTACCAAACTGATTTTCTACTTCATGGAGAAAAGTTTTAAAGTTCTCAAAAGCATCACTTTTATTTTTCATTAAGTAAACATATGTAAACTTAGAAAAATCATCAATGAAAGTGATAAAATATCAACTTCCTCTACGAGTTAAAATTTCACCAAGTTCACAAATATCACTATAAATTAATTCTAACAATTCAGTTTTTCTTTCAACTTGAAAATGAGGCCTTTTGTGATTTTGCCTTTACTACAAGCCTCACATTTTTAAAAGTTCCTTTTTATCACTGGAATTAATCCTAAACTATTCATGATTCCCACATAACGATCATTTATATGACACAAACGAGCATGCCAAAAATTAGTAGAAGAAAGCATATAAACAGAAGTAGATGCTTTATTCATTTCAACATTCAATTTGAACATACCATCACATGCATACCCCTTTTCCACAAAAATATTATTCTTAACAATTACATACTGATCAGATTCAATTATCTGTTTGAAGTCTGCTTTATTAAGAAAAAAACTAGACATCAATTTTTTTTTCATAGAAGGAGTATAAAGTACATCTTTTAAGATTAATACCCTTTCAGAAGTAAATTTCAACTCGACATCTCCCATTCCAAGTACTTGAGTTGTGTGTGAATCTCCAAACATGATGGTTTTGGGCTCCTCAAATTTATATATTTTTAAACCAATCTTTGTTATAACAGACATGACGGTTTGCACCATAGTCAGTCCACCATCCATCAACATTCTTCACCATGTTAATGTCTGTTGTCACTGCCACAAATGGTTTTTCGGTAACGCTTGTCTGAGGTGTAGGCCCACTTTTTTTAAATCTGAAAAATTGAGCAATATGTCCACTCTTGCCACAGGCAAAGCACGGTCCTGTTTGTTGTACATGTTGATTTTTTGCTTGGCTATTTTCACCATTATTGTCTTTGGGATGTCTACCATTATTTTTCTTGAATTTTTTCTTCTTAGGCTTCAAAGTAGTATTTTTGTTAGTTTCAGAGGTAGCACTATTTGAAGAAGTTAAATTTACCTTCGGTGTGATGTTGTTCGCTTTTGTTTGCAAAAGTGCATCTTGGCCCCTTGCTTCTTCTTCCATGCGGATTCTCATTATCGAAGTCTCAAGAGAAGTTTTCTTTTACTTGTGGCGCATAGATTTTTGAAATTCCTTCCACGAAGGTGGAAGTTTATCAAATATGCCACAAATAATTAAGTTATATCCAATTTTGACTTCCTCGGACCTGAGTTCGCCAACAATCATTATGAAATTCGGAGCTTGGTCTACCACTGATTTGTTGTCCACCATTTGAAAATGGAAAAATCTGTTAGCCGCATATTTTTTCGCTCCCGCCTCCTCAATGTCATACTTACTCTGCAAGGCTTTCCAAATTTTCTTTTCATTAGAGTAAGTTCTATCATAATAATCATAAAAATTATCAGATGGACAATTATGTAAAAAGTACCAACACTTGTAGGAGTCACCATCGTATTTTTCAACTTTCTCTTGAAGAGAAATGAGTTCTTCATCACTCATGAAAGAGTTATCTACTTTGTTTGGGTTCTTATCAGTTAACACATAAGAAACATTGATAAAACTTAAGTAGAAAAACACTTTACCATTTCACCTTTTAAAGTGTGTACCATTGAACCGGAATGGCTTGTTGAGATCTCTCATCTTGACATCCGCAGATTTTTCAGTTGTTGCCATTGAATCTCCTTAAAATTGTTGGTGAAATTACAATAATCTTACAACTGAAAATTACAAGTGAAGAAAAAAGAAAAGAATATTTCCTTCTTCTTCTTCGGCTGAGGCGCGGATATCTAGCTCTCTTTAAGGAGATTCAAGCTCATTGCAGCAAATTGTTTCACCGGCCCAGCAGTAATCGTCTTGACTTATCCCCTCCAGGATACAATAGTCTTTCTCACAAAGAACAACTCAACAACTCTGGACAAGAGTTGAGTTCAAAGCTCCACAAAAAGAACACCTCCTTTCAACTAATAAACTCTCTTTTTTACTAACTTTTTTTGTGAACTCTATAATATCTTGTATATATTTTTCAAAATTATGCAAGACTACCTCTATTTATAGGTGAGAAATCTTCCATGCAATGAATAGGAAGAATGAATGATAGTAGTAAAGAGAGTAGATCAATGGTTTAAAGATTTCATGAGTTACGTGAGTTACACCACATAAAGAATACAAGAATTAATAATAGAGTGGAAGTTACAAGATTTTCAAGAAAATTAGTGGACAAATTCAGCCACCAAACAATTAAGCCAAAGCATGCACGTTTCTAACCCTTAAAAGCCACCAAACAATTAAGCCAAAGCATGCACGTTTCTAACCCTTAAAAGCCAAAGCACGGTGTTATTGGCATTATATGCCATTTGCTGGTGTCATTAACACAAGAAGGCAGTAATTGACATTATATGCCATTACTCACACGGAATGCAACAAAATACATGCATGCAGCAAATGAGATAATTTCATTTAATTAAAGGCAAACTAATATTAAAATAATAATAATATTAAAATGAAACATCACTTCCCAATAACACTTCTGTGTGAATCACCATTTTGGACATGTTGCAACCTTTGAACTCCACTTTTAATTTGTTCATCATACACGTAACTTAATGAAGCTATTTTTTTTAAATTATTTGTAGTTTTTAATTTTCACATGCCCATTTGAATCAAGTTTGATTCTGTAAGTTATTGGTTTATTAGCATCTGTTTATGATTTTCACTTCAACTTTAAAAGAAAATACGCCATTATACTAGGAGTCGTACCAAAAGAAGAGAGGACAATAATTTTGAAATAAAATTTAGAATTAACTTTTTTTCATATTTGGTGTGAGGTATTAACTAATTCTGAACCTTTATATTAGTAAAGCATATACGTTTTGCAAGGTTTGTTTGAGCTTCTTATCACCATTTGTACTAAAATGGGGTGGGATAAAATAAATTAAATAATCTCAATTCATAGGGGTATTCCTGTTTATCCTTTCATGTACGCTATACGACTCCTGAGGAATTGGTATAGAAGATGAACAGACAAAGTTACCTTGTGGATTGGTATATTTTATGGAATTTGTTATCCTGCTATATAATATAATGAGAAACTTACCACCTTATTAATTAATAATTCTAACCAAAATAAAAAGAAAATAATACTTTTGTATTTTATCTTGAAATTAATATTTCTTATACCTCGTAACAAATGATCCGTTAGAATTACGTTGGTCTTAATCATTCTAGTGAAATGACAAACCTTTGTCGAAGTTATAAACAATTTACTAATGGACGACTGCAAAAGACGATTTACCCTGTGCCTCAGCCACATAACGATAGTAACCTCATAGCGATCTTTTTCCAATTGCAAGACAAAATGGGACAGGAAATAATTACTACCGGCAAATTTTTTCATGGATTACCTCACAAAATCTATATGAAGGGAGTGACCCCATACATACATACATAATTCTAACAAGGTGTACTAGTGTTTGAGTAACAATTTCATGGTAAAAATTTATACGCACCCGATGTATACATCAAATTAATAGTTTTTATCATTGTTAAGTAATTAAATTAAGTAAAATACATGTTAATTAATCATGGTTAACTAACATAAACTCTAAATTCAAACACAACGTGCATGTATTGGCTTGATGTATACACCGGTTCGTGTAAGTTTTTATCCAATTTCACCAATAAGTTCAGTTCTTCCATAAAAATAAACGTAGATCCATACGGGAGTACCTTTGGGTCACAATCAAACCGAGTGGAGCTAGAGTATAGCTTACGAGTTCGGTTGAATAACTCAGTAGCTTTAATCCAAATAATGTATTTACCTTTCAAGATTCATTAAATATGTAAAAATTATTAATTTAGAATTCAATAACTTAAAAAGGACTAAATTTTCAAATTATAAACTTCAAATGCTAACTCTGCACTTTCAACTATCTCCATATCAAATTTAGGTCAATAGGTGCTGCATTATTATAGTTATCCTGTTATCCTAACCTTATAAGAGATAACACACCTTAGGTACCTGGTTGTTCTGATGGTAAATTTTTTACCAGACTTCAGCCCTTCCCCCTTGTTTTTGTTATGAACATATAAATTGCAATCATAACCCTTTATCTCGGGGCAAGTATACACTCAATGTTTAACAAGTGTGTGCCAAGTGAACAATAATTATTCAATAGCTATATGCATACAAATTGTACAGTAATTGTACTGACCAAATTTAATAAAAAAATATAGGGTACGTCTTAAAACACACTACTTTGGGCTGGTGTGTGGTACAAAAATTTCATATGGAAAAGCTACGAGAGCATCCCACACCAACCCAAACCAAAAAAAAAAAAAGAACAAGGCTGCTGTTAAATTGATGATCGTAAAAAAGGCCCACATGTCTCCCTCATGAGTCATGGTGTATAGACGACAAGGCATGCAAGAAAAGGATAAATAAACACTCAATTATCTTCTTGTCACCATCTCCTTTATATTCATGAATTTCAGTGGATAATTGACTCCCTTGTGGAACCCTAGAATTCATTCAGTACTGGTGACTTTGCTAGAATATTATCTTCTTCTACATTCCTAAGGTGCTCGATCGTAAAAGCTAAAAGTCAAATTGAGTCCAAAAGGATTACATATATTTGACCCTCTAGTCCGAGCATACTTTGGAGATGACAGTAGGAAAATAAATGACTTAGTGCATAATCAGCCTTTTAAAGTAATCATGGTATTTCATTTAGATTCTAAAGATCATATTTCAATTAAATATTTCTATTTTTAATATAGCGTTTCAATGCAAAATTTGACAAACTTTTTTTGCCTATATTCTCATTCAATTATTTTATTAAGTAGCAAGATAAATATATATTGTTGCATTTTGATCTTGTTGATTGAGACTTGTAACTGAAACTGCGGCTATTGTACCCGTCTCGACCCTCAACTTGCCCTCACCTCCACCGTCAACTTATCTTATTTTTATAGTATTTGTCTAAATTATACTTCATTTAAATATTCTTCTAATAATAATTTGTATTTATCTATCGAACATAAAAAATAAATAAAGTGAATGAAAAAGACAAGGTGTGGGGCTGAGGAAGAAGGAATATTTTGGGTTTTACATTTCTTTCACCAACATGATTGACTTGTAGAATTAAAACTCCATTACAACCTCTGAGTTCCTTCAGTTTCTGACACTGAATGTTCTCCCTTATATGGTTCATTCGTACACGCTCTGTTTTGAAAAAAAAAAATCCTAGGTTGGATATCTGTAATAGAATTTGATTAATTTAGGTTTACTTCGAGTAGAACTCATTCAGGAATAGCACTCCATATCTGAATGCATGTCACAAAAATTAAAACTTGTTATTAACGAAGGAACAACTCTATCCACTGTACAACATTCTTTTGACGATCATTATACACTCTTTCTCCCCCACCAAAAGAAAAAAAGCAATAAAATAAAACTTCAAACCAGGCACAGAATACACAAGGAAAGTAGCATTGAATTCAATAGCTTGAATAGAAATATCTTTTCAATTATCAAGAACCAAAGCAAGAATATATACTTCCTTATATTGTGGCTTTAAGAAGATTCCCATTTCCCATTTCTAAGACAAAAAATTGAAGATTTTATAGTTCTGGGGTAGACAAAGGTGGAATTGGGATTTTTAGTTTATGGGTTATGCGTCAACTTCTTCTTCTTCTTTGTTTCCCTTAAAGAGTTCTCAATAAATTACGCATACATATTAAACAGTATTTTCAACATAACTACAGAATTTGAACTTAAGTCATAAGATTCTGCCAAATCTGTAACTACCATGCTAGCTCCGTCCCTGAGTAGGCTAATAATGCAAGCTTTGCTTTGGTTCTCACCAGAGGTATCAAAATGGGGAGTGGGGGTTAGATTGAATTTGTGTGGCTTAAAATAGACTGAGTTATTAATTCGCTCAAAAGTTACCTAGGTTAAAATGTTAAAATGTAGGATCATAATCCACTCGCCTAATTCTTACTATCTTATTTATTATTTGTTCTTTTATAATTTTTATGTACCTGATAAAGCTGCATGATATATTAAAACATTTTAACAATTTCTCATTGATTAATTTAGGTTCGTATCAGCTCAATTTTTAATTGGCTAGACGAGTTGAACAAAAAAAAAAAAAAAAAAATTAATTGATAAACAACCCACTGATACTTAAACAGATTGAACGAATTATGTTCTCATAAACTAATTTTCCACCTCTCACTGAGTTGATGTAACAGTAATTAAAAACTGATAAATAGATTCAATTGGCTAGTGTTAAACAAGTTTCTACTGAATTTACTTAGGAGTGAAGATATTTAAAAAGTGAGTAATGTCAAATATAAGTTTCTTTTGTACAAAAGGGAAAGAGCTACATGTAATCTATCCTATTAATCCAGTTTAGTGGCAAGTGGCTTGTACCCATGATAAAGCATTGATTACTTTGATGAATGCCCAACCAACAACATGACCATGTTAGTCAATATACCACTATCTCCAATAAAGCAAATTAAAGAAACAAAAAGAAGAGAACAAAGAAAAAGCAAACAAAAGTAAAACAGAAAAAAAAAAAAAAAAAAAACTAAGTATTCTCCTTCTTTATGTCTTATCATATGCTCCCTTTTTCCTATCTGATATAACCAAAGTGCTCTTAGGTAACTTCTCATTCCTCTGTTTTCCCCTGTTTTATACGTATTGCTTGAGATGGGAAAGTGACCTCTTTTTGGGCCACACAAAATTTTGTTTTTCTGCAGTGTCATGTATAGTAAGAGTCTTCCGGACGACGATAAATTGGTGCCTGTAAGTAATCCAAGAACTTGGGCACCATATATGAGTACTAGGGACTGTTCTCAAGGATTTTGCAGTTTATACTGCCCACAATGGTGTTACATAATTTTCCCTCCACCACCACAATTTGATTTCTCTGCTGATGATGATTCTGGTCGTAATTTCTCTCCTCTAGTTATCGCGATCATCGGAATTCTTGCTAGTGCTTTCCTATTAGTAAGCTACTATGCCATAATATCAAAGTATTGTGGGAATTCAAGAAGAAGGGAAAATCATCAGGAAGAATCAGAATTTGAAGAGGATCATGACCCTTCTAATCACGAGGCATGGAATGTTACCGCGGGTGGTGGTTTGGATGAGGCATTGATCAAGTCTATTACAGTGTTTAAATACAAGAAATGCGATGGATTATTGACTGAAGGAACAAATTGTTCTGTTTGTTTAAGTGAATTTCAAGAAGATGAAAGTCTTAGACTTTTGCCTAAATGTAGCCATGCTTTTCATGTAATGTGCATTGATACATGGCTAAAATCTCATTCAAATTGCCCGTTATGCCGGGCTCATATAACTGTTTCAAATGCTTCACCTCCTCCATTACCTCCTCCTATTATGGAAGCTCCTCAAATTGAAACAACTCCACAAATCCAACCGGAACGTGATATAGAAATGGGCATCAGAGAAGAGGAAACACGAGACGAAGAAGAAAAAGAAGAGGATGTAACGAACCAAAACCATATGAATCAAGAAGTTAGGAGGAGATCAGTGTCAATGGATTGTGTATCTCAAGGTCATTTATCTATAGCTGATATACTGAGAATTGATCAAGATGAATTTCATGATTGTGTAACGGGGGAAAATTGTGAGTTGCAAAGGGATGTTGGAACGTCAAAACAAGAAAATAATGGTGAAGAAATGAGTAGGAGTGGGATTAGAAACAATGTACTAGTACAATATTGTGTAGCAAGTCCTATGATGATGAAGAGATCATTATCAAGTGGGAGATTCTTGTTTACCAAACGGGGGAGAGGACAAAATATGGCCAATCCATTGTCAAATGTTTGAATATTTTTTTGTGCTAATTTTTTAGGAGGATTTGTGTATGCTATTGAACAAAGAGTTGATTAAACATGAGTTTGAAAGGTATTTTTCCTCTTAGAATTTGAGTTTTTCTGTTCCTCTTTTTCCCATCCACTATTTTTGTATAGCTTAGTGGGTGGACGATTGTTCTATGCAAAAATCAAGGGAGAGTTCTATGTCTTGGGATTCCATTGGCAATTTGGCATGTTGAGTTTTGTTTGTTTGATTATTGATGAGAGGCTAATACAGCTACAACTGTTGTATTGGAGATTTGGAGTTAGGTTTAATAGCCCCTTAAACAAAAATGTTGCGAGTGAGTGATTTTTGTAGGGATGATTTTAGAAACTTTTGATCACGTTTCTTGTCGTAACATTAATTTCTCTTGTAGTTTAGATATTATACTTGGCTCTAATAATACCAATAGGCATGCAACATCCTTAATTTTTCCGCACAAACACTATGGTGTTATATACTATATTGATCGCAATACCGGAAGATTGCAACTCCAGAATGTAAACAACAAACGGAAATTGCAGAACAATTGAAAAAATAGGACAATTAATCAGAAAGGGGACAAGCTAAAAATTTGAAAGAGGAGGTGAGAAGAATAGACTGAGCCAAGGCTGCAAAACTCCTAACATAGTATGTAACACCATCGACCCTAGTGTTTCCTTCTTTCTAGTTCACGTCAAATAAAACTCTCTAACATGTTACTTGGCCCAATAAAATTTCACTTCTAGCTCATATAGGATCTTATGGAGCTTCTACCAAAAAAAAAGGATCTTATGGAGCCAGCTTGCTTCACAACAAGGTAACATACTTCCGTGACTTATTTTGTTAATAATAAGAAATCTCAGTAAAAATATACAAGTAAAAGGGGCCAAGCCTTACCTCATTAATCCCAGCGATGGCAAGACAAAACTTATTTTCAACATCATAAGAACTAGAGATGACCAAATATATTACAATTATCACAGAGTTTATGGTGTAGTCCACAATGATAGTACATCTATTGATACTTGTATAATGCGATAAATCAAAACTAGACCAATCGAACATGAAGAGTTGTTGAAAATGTTTTCATCCATACCGAACTCTCCCTAAATACTTCATTTATATTGCCTGTTAAAGCATTTGAACTGTGAATTTATGTCCATTTCTATTCTGGCATTTTCCCTGCCTCTGTGCCATGGAGAGTTAATTTGAACCAAATGGTAGAGTTGGTAATATGAGAAACCCCACCCCACCCCCCACCCCCGAAAAACAAAAAAATCTTGTAGTTTCATTTTTTAATCAAAATTTCAAAAGGAAGATGATTTCACTCTTTAAATATGTGAGAGTGCATAACTTAGGATAGAACATATTATATCTTATACTGAAATCGGTGGTGACATGCTTAGGAAAGAATAAATTAGAGAGTTACTAATGATACTTTAATCGATGTCATTAGATTTTTCCATAATGTTCAATGATGAAGTATGTTTAGATTTGAGTAATTGGTAGGGCCTGGGGGCCGGGCTTTGGTTCTAATGCTTAAGACAACCTACTAGCCCCCCAATAATTAGGTCTTACACATTTAGAAAAGCCAGGGATAATAAATGAAAAAATTACATTTCATAGATAAAATAAGTTCTTAATTATATATGATTAAGGTTTAAAATAATTACCTTACATGATTATTTGTTAGTTTTATAACTGTTTTTTATGTAGGCTCTCACATCTAAATAATCTATACTAAGTATATAATAAATACTTTCTCTCTAGAGTTTTCATCTCTTCACTTCATTCAAATTTTTCTATGGCATTTTCTCACAAAGCTTCTAATTTTTCAATACCAATTTTCATGAATTTCAATTTAATTTTTTTTTATTTGTTTGAAAGGTTGAATCTTTTTTGTACTTTATATATTGGGATTTCAAGAATAAGACAATCCATTTTTACTTTGATGAATAAGATGAAAAAACTCACGGCTTCTGCCGCTGACGTCACTATTGTCGGTACTACGCCGTTGTCAGAGCCACCACTTACCACCAATCAATTAGTCCAACTAAAATGACTGGTGGAGGCAGAGATGGAGAGAAGAGTGTTTGATGGTTGAAGGAGATAGCGATGGTGTTCATAGTGGAATCATCTTAATTTTCTGACCTCATATTCAATTGAATGTTTGAGACAAAGTTTAATCAATTCGAGCATTTCTTAATCGTAAATGTAATGTTTCCTCTTCATCTCAATTATCTGAAAATTCTATAGAAAAGAATGTATCATTTGAAAATCAAATTGTATATTATGTCAATTTCACGGAATGATCTTGATGATTATTTTCATAATTGGGTATTTGATCTAATTTTAGTGCATTTGATAATTGTATATAGGTGATTTAATTGTATTTAGTCTGAATTGCGTATGTTTTTATATGCGGGTATGCATTGTATATATTTTATTTGTATATTTTTATATACATATGAATGTATTGGATGTACGCTTTTTGATGTATATATATATACAAGTTTGTTCTATGTTGGCACATACATACATATGTGTATATATTTGTTCTATGTTATGTATATTTACAAATGCATATACATATGCATATAAGTATAATTATTTCTATATACATACATTGATTTTTATATATGATGTATTGCAAATAAAAATGAATATCAACACATTAGGATCCCAATACACAAATATTCAATTGTTCAATTGTATGTATAATATTGTACGTTTATACAATATAGTGTTGATATACATATGTATATGTTTGTTCAATACATAGTATGCATATGTTATACAAATGTGTTTGTCTCATATGTATATATCTATTAGCTGTATATATATAATATTATATGTTTATACGATATAGCATTGGTATACATATGTATATTACTAGTTTATCCGGATGTGCCTCGCTCGTGTAACATTTGATTATTTAAAATTAAATGAGTTTATTTGTTTTGGAGATTTTTAATGAAGTGTAAAAGTTTAAATCACTTTTCAAAGATTCTTCACACTTTAATAAAATAATGTAAACATAAACATATATTTTTTAGTGTAAGCACATATATATATTTTATATCATCACTTTGGCGTTTGTCATGCAGTACCTCTTTCCTTTGCTGTCAGAGGCTAAAAGAGACGCATCAATTTGAGCCATATTTGTGGTACAATTATTTTTCTTTTTGCTTCTATATTTAAAATCTTTTTTATATTTTAAAGTCAAATCTTTACATAATCATTAGTTACATTCTTATTACGTACTTAAAACTTTTAAAAATTTGATGCTTCTTAAATTTTTCTTATTCTAACGCTTTTATATTTATTTTTAGATTTTTCAAATCTTCTTAAAAACAAATTTAGTTGATATAGTTAACTAATTTTAATTTTTAAATATTAGAAAAAATAGTGAAAAGACGATTTTTTTCTAAAGCAAATACTTTTAGTGAAGGGTAAAAAGTTCAAATGACATTTCTAAGGCCCTTCACACTTTTAATATATTATAGATTATAGATTATAGATTATAGATATAGATTATATATAATGTGTTTGTATATACAATTGTACATGTATATTTAGTTAAAATTCAGTTGTATAATTGATTTGTATATATTTATACTAAAAAATGATCAATTATGGTAGGAGAATAAACGATCAAGTATGAAAAACGAATGGGTGAAAATCATTTTCACCCCCCAACTTTGATTAAAAAATCAAACTCCCCCCTCAACATTGAACAATAATTATATTCCCGCTCTTTATCCCATGCAATGTTTATTTTGTCGTTGTAATTTTAATTTTATATTTATATAATATCTTTATATATTATATGTAATGAATATTTTTTTAACATGGATATTTGTAGCATATTATTTAAGTTTATTAACTTTATAAACAAATTAATACTTTTTAAAAATTTATTACAAAATTCAATGTTATTTTTTAAGATCGTAATTTTAGTATTATATGTATTAAAGAGTCGTTTGATGTGAGGTATAATTATAATAATTCGGAGATAAAGTTCATGATTACTTATTCTGCGTTTAATTAGATGTATTAGGTAGTCTCAAAATTATTTGTCGCACCATTTATACCACAATGATGAAATAAGTTATCACGCATACATGTTAGTACAACTTATTTTGTAATAACTAACCCCGGGATAACTTGTTTCCAAACAACCCACCCCTAAGTGTGTATATATACATATGTATGTACATACATGTGCGTATATTTTCGTGTTTTATCACTCTCTTACTAAATTTGTTTCGTATTACTTAACTTTTTGTTGATATAACACAATCCTTAAGAAAATTTTAATTAGAGGTATAATTTGCTAAATTAACCTTATTAATGATAATTTGAAACTTTAAATTTGTCTATACTGTTACTTTATATAGTTATTTAACACTAAAGAGTAGAAAAAAACATAATACAATTCTCTTAGTTTCATAAATTGAGCTGATAAATTAAAACATCTATTTTTAGTATGAAGATCAAGTGATAAGAAACAATATTATCTATTGTCTATATCAGTAAATAAGTTGTGATTGTCATTAATAGAGTATTACATATTTTATAATTTATATAAATAAATATAATCTTTAAAATTTGACCTAATTTTTATTCGAGAAAAACATCTAGTTTCTCAATCTATGACCAAATTTTCTACGACACACGTCAACTTCACAAGGGTCCCATTACCCCTTAAACTAAATTTTAGCGTATTTTTGTCAATCTTTTTAGCTAACGTTATACCTTTTGTCAATCATTTTAGATGATGTGACACCTTTGATGTGGACTCCATTTTATGTAATAAAGGTGCTACATTAGCACAAAAAAATAATAAACATACGCTAAATTTGAGTTCAGGGGATAATAGGACCCCTGTGAAGTTGGAGTGTATCGTAACAACTTTGACCATAGTTCGGGGTGGTACTAGAGGCTTATCTCTTCCATTTATTGTTTGTATTTTCTGCATCGAAGTATGTTTATAAAATTAGTATTACTTATTATTTTCACTTGTAAAATAAATATTATAGTTTTGATTATTATTAATAAAACTAATTTTCTTATTATGCTAATTTACTTCGTAAAGATCATCATTAGCTTATATACTTAATTAGTATTTCTTACTTTTTTTTCCTAGAAGATAATGTTTATGTTTTTATGAAAATTTTGTTATATGATATTTTTTTAAATGAAAATATGATGATTTTAAAGAAGTTAAAAAAAGAACTAAAAAATAATGATAAAGGGTAAAATAGGAATTTTAAAAAGTCAATTAGGATAAAAGGGGAGTATGATTATTCTTCAAAGTTGAGGGGGAAGTTTGATTTTTAAGACAAAGTTGAGGAGAGAAAATGATTTTGACCCAAAAAGAATAAATAATCGAGAATGGAAGGAGAATGATAAATGTTTTCTGTTATATATGAGCTTGAATGATCAATTATAGAAAAAAAATATTGAGGAAAGTTAGATATAATAATGGGCATTAATTACTCTCCTTTTAAATTAATATTAATTATATTTGTATAAATAGTTCCTAAAGATATTTGGTCTCTAACTAATGTAAGAAAGCTAAATTGTCTGTGAAGTTTATTGCTGTTATATTGGTATTGTTACAAATTATCTTCAATACATTATTCATTGTTTATGTCATTAATTTACTATTAGAAAATAGGGGTAGAATTAAAACGTAACATTGAAAAGTAGCACTATGATACGAGTCTCTAGGTCTAATGTTTTAAGTATAAATAACATAAATACCAACCTTTTTGGAAGTAATTACACTCTTTCCTACTTTTTTAATTACTTTACTCTCTGCCTATTAATACACATAACATAACCGACATATACATAGCATTCTGTGTATATGTTGGAATTTTTGTAATATGTTTAGGGAGTTGAGATTTTTTGTAATATTGAAAACATAAGTTGTGTATTTGTGTAATTTTTAGATGTTTTAAAGGGAATTTAAAGTCCAATAAAAAAGCAAATTAGGAGCTTATAGATAGTAACATCTACTCTATAATGAAAAAACGAAATATAAGTAATGATATAAAGGAAATATACAATTGGGCCTCTTGGAGCAAGAAGTTTTCAGGGCTTTTCTCCCCTTTGCACAATAGATGGGCCGAATTCAAGTGTCACCCAGCTTACACGAACCCATGTCAATATACACTATGGATTCACAAATAGTTTCTTTTTGACACCTCCTACCATAATTGAAAAATAGCAGATATCATACATCAGAGTTTCACCTAAAAAAAATTTCGATCTCCGTGCTTTAATATTAGCTCCAGCCTCCGGTTTGCTCATAGATTTTGAACTTGAAACTTGAAAGTTTCTGTTTTTGAAGTGGTGATTTTGCAATTTGAAATTATATTTGGACATACATTTTACTTAGTAAAAAATTGAACCTTTTTGGAAATATTCTTGGGGGTTTGAAAATATTTGAGACCAGATTTTCATATTCCAATCAAATTTTATAGCCAAACAGATATAAGATATTTGAAGATAAATTTTCAAAATCTATGGCAAAACGTTAGTTAAGTATCACTACCACACAATCACGATGAATACAAAGTTTATTGCTTGTTTGGAGCCAAACTGTGATGTTGTTAATTAGGCGAGTCCTAACAAAATTATAAATTCTGGATTTCGAGTATAATAAATAGATGACTTATTTTGTGATAATAGTAAACAATATTTTTCTTTAGGGACAACAAAGGGCCCAACAGACCAATTTTTTTTGGCTAAGGTTCTTATGGTCATATGTATGACAAAGTATTAGAGGTAAAATTTCAAGGAATTCAACCTATATTTTTTAAGCAACATTCCAAAATAAGGATGTTTTAGAGTTACGTGCGGCAAACTTTGTAAATGATCACAAGGCAGAAAAAAGAAGTGCTTAGAGAGTGATAATTAAAAAATGTAACCAGCAAAGCAAAGGATGTGAGGTAGCGGATGAGTTGCTCCTTCTTTAACCTAGATTTCGATTTATGAGTATAAAATAAATCTTTTGTTGGGAGAGTTTTACTTGAATGGGTCCTATTTAATGCAAATTTGAATTATTCAGGCTTTTGAATCAATGGAAAAACAAACAAAAGATAATTAAAAAATGTAGAGGGTCCGCAGTACATTGACCATTCTTTTTCATGTAAGCACATTCGTAAGCGTGTCTAAGTTTTAGGAATTAATGTAACTAGTACGTATGCTTGCTGTCTTTCTAAGAGAAAATTCGAACCAAGAAGGGTTTAATTTGAAAGCAACCTTTATTAGCTAAACAAAATAGTGTGTTCCCTAAAAAAAAATTTCATAGTTGCTGTCTTTGGTTGCGCACTGGATAAACCCGCTGTTTTACGATAATTCACAAACCTAACAAGAGATGTAAATCACATCTCACTAGAAAAGCGGGTGCGACAAGTTCGATTAAAAAGGTGTTAAAAAGGAAAGTCAATTTTTAGCATTCCTTACGAAATATTACCTGTGCTACGCCAACCTTTTTTAAAAAAAAAGAAAAAGTACAAGCAAGGAAACTATGTCTTGCCTTACGCCTTGCCTTACTAAGCCAACTTATTGAAAAGGCTAATATAAATAAGAAGTTTGGTGAAAATTGTATTCTGATTTTTTATATTTTTTTAATTATGTTTGAAAACGAACCCTACCTAAAGACTTTATAATTCTATATACATCAACCATTTGACAAGCACGAACATGTCTTCATTTTTCTAGCTCAAGTTGTACTTGCAAATAATTGAGATTAGACTTAAATCAACCATATAACATTTTTGCAAAAAAGATAACCCACTCATAATTCACATGATCTCTTAAATTATTGACTTTTGTACATAAACTCGATTACATGCCTTGTATATAGCCATTTATGTGGCCTTTTCTTTCTTTTTAACTTTTTCTCCCATCACATCAAGTGGTTTACTAACTTGCCTACTTGGGTAGGAGGGTTGTGGAAAAGTTATAATGTCATCAAATTTTATAGCTTTTTCGCAGTGGAGATAATATATGTATACACTTTGATATCCCTTTTAATTTGCTCTCTTTTTTTTCATGATAAGCAAATGTCTTGATTTGCATTTTGGTCCATCTGGGGCTGGTGCCCTCTAAAGTCAACCATAAGCTTGTTCAATTTATTGTTGCTGATCCTCTGCTGGATTATCATTGTGTCCTCCTCCAAACTATCATATGCCAAAAGGAAAATATTAATGTGTGTATATAAAAAAGAATTCAAAGAATAAGGAAAAAGCTTTCTGTAAAAAAACTTGATGGCAAATGGCAATGAGTAGAAATCATACCCCTGCGAGTTTAACCTACATACATCGACCTACACTATATATAAAGAATTTTTATATAACAGGTAATGTGTCTTATATTCAAAATTACAAGTCTCACAATCCATGGAAGAGTTCAAGTATATACAATATAATGCCGATGTAAATATTTTGTATCATCGGCTCATCCAAAGAATATCTATAGATGAGCCTCCTTAAAATATGAGATTTGTAATTTGAAAAATAAGTTAGGTCATTTGTTAAGAAAGGTAAAAATGAATTGGTATAAAAATTTTCTCAAGTGTATATATCTTGAACTTTTTCAAAACTACAAGTCTCACTTTTTAGAAAAGATTCAGTAGAGAACTTTTAAATGACGTAGTGTACAAATTCCATCAAGTCAAACTCTATCCATAAACCAAAGGGATAAAATGAGCTAGGTGTATACCTTGGAGGGGGAGAAGGCAAAGGGGACAACATTTGGGCAAGGTTAAGAGCATCTTGATTTTGATTAATGATGTGATTGAAGCACAAATATCGACCATAGGATGCTATTTCTTCATAGACACAAATGTGGGCATCCACCAAGAAATCAAGATCAACAGTCACAAAGACACCATCTTCATACATCTCAGCTGCTCCTTTAAGATAAGGATTAGTGATGGTTAATTCAGGACCCATTAACAGTCCTGAGTTGATGGTCACCATGTTGATCCCTCTGTCCATTGCCAATGCCCAAGCTGTCTTCTCTGCTAGTGTTTTCGACATAGCATGCCACAACTGTTCATTTTTAGCAAGAAAAAGACTTATCATTATCAGGAAGCAATTCATACTATATACGTGCAGCAGGTCAATTAGAGACGGATCTATGATTTAAAATTTATTAGTTTCTAATAGTAATCTTAATTAATATTTTTAATACATATACAAGATATGAGCAAAAATTAATTAATGTTTCCAAAAATTTGTACCTAAAGCTTTGAATCCGACCCTAATGTCAATATAATTGATCCTAGCTAGGAGATTTTTCTTCTGTTTTCCAAGTTAGCAAATCAGGCTTAATATGATGATTTATTTATTGTTGCAAGTGTACTTAACGTGATGGTGTAAAAAAACTCATGTCTGCATGGAAACAGAGGCTAGATTTGTACTTAAAAACAGTAAAAAGGTACTAAAACGATAAGAAAGGGGAAAGAGAAACACGTGATAAATATGGGATACCTTGAAGTTACGACAAAAGTTGATGTCTGTCCAATGTCTTTCATCAAGATAATCTGTGGATGTAGAATCTTTATCATGTCCCCAAATAATAGCACTTGCTGAGGAAGTAAAAACAACTTTTTCTATTGTGTGTGTCTGTGCGCATGCTTCCAACACGTTATGTGCTGCCCTCACCTCCACTTCTCCCATCTCTTCCTGCCATCATAAGCAGCAGAGTCAGAAGTTTTACTATATAAGTTCAAAATTTAGAAAGGCAAATACACAGATTAGTCGAATAAGGTTTATCATATATAATATATATCTAAAGAATAATTTTAATCATATATAAATAATATATTCTTCATTTAGGGAGATTCAGATAAAACCGCTAAACATATGATGGCTCTGCCTATGATCATCATACATATATATTGAGTCAATGATCTAACAAAAATAGCATTTCTATCTTTTTTAAGATAAAAGTAAGATCACCTATCCTTCTCAAATTTATTTAACTAATAAAATTATATTGAATACATTATTATTTTCAGATCATGGTTCCCTCCTTTTCATTGAACTGCTACCTAATTTTACCTAATTTATCATGCTCCTTAAATAGTACCTACCGTCTAAATAATGTTTGATTTATCAGTATCTGCCTAACAAAACATGTAATCATTTACGTATGCAGCCACCAGCCCTATGAATATGATTATATGTTTTTTCTCTTTCATAAATTAGCACTAGTTGACATAGTGTTGGCTGACATTCCCCAAATTTATTTTAAGTTTAAATTTTGGGCATAGTCAATGTATAAAATATTTTATATTAAGGTAAATTTGATATGTTATTTTATGTTATCTAATTTTTTAACAATAAATTTAAAAGAATTTGAATAACCTACAAAAAGTAGGTTAATTTTAGCTGATAGTATAAAATATTTTGTACACTTCATTTATTTTTACTTCTCCGTTATAATTGGTTAATTTTTGTTTAATGCTTATAATTATTAACTATTTTTTGGAATGAGAGTAGTCAAATGATAAGGGTGATTTAGTTAAATAAATAATTTCTAAGTACAAAATGCTAACTACTGAAATTTCGCCCAATAAACCGAGGACTTATTAAGTATTGACTACTCATGCATAGTCACTTCACTTCACTAATTACCACGACGGGACATCAATATTAATTATGGTCGTGTATAGTAGTAGTAAATTTGTTGTCTTCCTAGTACATTTTCCCTTCTTCCTGAACACTAAAATATAATTATTACTCCCTCCGTTTAAAAAAGAATGACTTACTTTTTTTTTTAATTCGTTTGAAAAAAAAAAGACTTCTTTCCTTTTTTAGTAACTTTTTATTTTTAACTTTCCACATGTCATGCTTAAGACCACAAGATTGAAGGACATTTTGATACATTTGTCATATCTTTTATTTAAGACTACAAGATTTAAAAGTCTTCTTTATTTTCTTAAACTCCGTGTCAATTTAAACTAGATCAATCTTTTTTAAACGGGAGTAGTAGTCATAAAATAACATTGACTTTCACACTGTAAACACATGCTAGCTAGCTGTAGAAAATAAAAGAACATTAATAACTTCTAAGTATTAAAAGTAAGGTTACGTACATCGTAAGTAGGATAATCTGATGGAGGCTGAAATGAGTAGATCAAACCCGAACAGCCTTTCAAAGCATCAAGAATACTATGGTAATCAAAAGGGTCTGACTCAAATATCTTCAATTTCATCTCTTCACATTCAATCCCCTTCAACGACGTCTCACCTAATAGTGGATATATGTATGGGACAAAATTAGATATATATTGAAGAAACAAAGGAATTATACTTCCTCTGTCTCAAATTATCACATAATATCTAACACCTCAATTGTAGATGATATTATGATTAATGTTCAAATATCAATGAAGGGCAAAATAGTTTAAAAGCCTATCCTAATTAATACTATATCTTCAGAGATAGTGTAAAAGAGAATCACGTCAGATAATTTGAGACGGAGGGAGTAGTATATAATACTGAAAGCGATCTTACCACGATCTTGAATAGTTGCATGAACAGTGTAACCTCTCTTGAGAAGGCGCTTTACTAGCTTTGTGCCTAAGCAAGTGGAAGCGTTCATTACACATATGGTATTGAATATGCAATTGTAAGAAGCAGGAGCCATTTTGAGATTAATTTTATTGTAGAACAAGAAGAAGAAGATTAGTGATTGCAATTAATTTGCAACTCCAAACTTGTATATGAGTATGAGAGAGAGACAGAGCGGAGTAAGTATTTTTGGGTGTAGAAATTTGGATGTTGGATGTCTGTATATAAAGCAAGTGAAAAGAGAAAAGCTAGCTAGCTACTGTCCAAAGACATGGTCCTAGCCAGTAATAATGCAACGCTTTTTATCCTTTTTCCTCTTTTGGTTCTGAGTGGACGATCATATAATACTCCCTCACAGTTTGCTATGGGTTGACCTTCTTTCAAAATATATTTATTCTAATTTAATTATTTAAATTTTAAAATTAAGAGTATTTTATATATATTCTTTTCATTTTATTCTTGATAAGAATACTAAATACATCTACAATTTTCAAAATTATTGAATAGTGCATAAATGATCTCAATTCTCAAAATCAAAATTAAATAATTATTGCTACTTTCAATTATAAATACTCAATATTCTAGATGTAGTTCAAACTTCAATGTTTAATCATTGCCTTGATTGTTGTATCTTAAAAAGACATATATAGGTAAATATGTAAATGCATCTCTATTTATTAATTTTTAAGTTCATAAAGGCTAACTAATACGAAACGAATGTAGCAGGAACTATGAAAAATACTGTCATTTGGGGTAGGGGGTCTTTGGTACAAAGAAAAATGCTAGTAATTTTTTTTAATTTTTTCTTTTTTTTTATATAATGTAGGTAAATGTTATCAGGCAATATATAAGTTAAATTTCAATTGGACAAAGGGTTAAATTTGTTTTCGAACTATGAGAAATGAAATAAATTTGTTCTTCGTTAATAGTCCGGATTAAATATGCCTTCGTTGTTGATAACATATGCTAAATTGATCCTTATTTTCAAACAAGGAAAATATAGCACCTGGTAATATCACGTGTCTCGCAATTAAGAATTTTTTTAAACAAATTGAGAACAAATTTAAATCTCTCATATAGTTCATGAGTAATTAACTCCAATTATTCATAAAAAGTAGATCTATTTCATTTCGTATAGTTTATAACAACAAATTGGACCTTTAGCCCCTTTGGGCATTTCATTTGTAACTTGACTATTGGATTGTAGGAGTATATTTGGGATTTTTTTGTTTTTTTAGTAACTTTCTGTCACGACTCAATCCGAGGTCTTGGCCACGATGGGCATCCCGAACCACGAAGGCCCGAGATCCCTTACCCCTTATCCCTAGTGATATTGTTCGCTCTGGGTCCAGGTCCGCACAACTTTAAAACGCGTCACTAGGGAGTAAGGTTTGCCTACTTATATACCCAGCATTCCTATAGTGTTTTGCCATGTAGACTGCTTTCTAAGTTCGGGTGTTACACTTTCACCTTTTTTGCTTTCTTGATAAATCAAACTCACAGTCTTTAAATTGAAAGTGAGGGTATTTACTATTCGAACAACTCCTCTCTCCCGCTTAACCTTACCTATTGTCCATCTGTGTTTAAGTTGGAGAAAAAGCATGGTGTAGGTTAATTAAGGAACAAGGTTTATTAGTATCGTGTTATAGTTGACATCTACTAACTGTGCAACTGTACTAGCTGGACTCATTGATTAACTAATAAATGCAGCTAACCATTGACCGGATTTTCCATGAACTCCCAACTCCCTTCGACGTGTGCTAGATTAAATGCACACACCTCATTTATTCAAAATCATACTAACTTTTTGAGGTAGCAAAATTAAACTCAATTCGCGTAATTCGACCCAATCTGTCAAGAATGGATTGGTTATTGACTCGTTTATTTCTAGCTCAATTCACCTCAATTCAACCTGTTAAAAAATAAGTTGATATATAATTCGAATCGATTTTTGAAAAATTTTATTAAAATATTTTAATATATATATATATTTTAATTTGATATGTTATATTTAGTCATAATAAAGAAAAAAAATTATTTGGTACTAAAAATTTATAAAAGAATAAAATAAAGGGAAAACGATATGGGTTGACTATTTTAAAAAGAAATGGCCCACACTATGAAAATAAGGACAATTGAAGACAGTCGACCCAATTTATTTTGCCCAATTTATTTTTCTTTTTTAGCTATTTGGCCAAAAACCATTCTCCTTACACAATTAAAGGGATTAAATGTTCTTTACAGTAGGCGATTCTTAAATCACTTTTCTTTTCTAACCAAATCTTCTTTTTTTTCTCCTCTATTATGCGTTAATCAATCTATTGTATTTTGCGATCAACATCAAAATTTAGTTTGTTGTTTCTTACATTCACTACTAAAAAAGGGGGAAAACCGATCACATGTGGTCGGTTTTCTCCAATTTTCGACCACAAAACCGATCAAAATGTGTGGTCGATAAAGTAGAGGTAGTCTTTTAAAAATAGACCATAACTGGTTGTTTTTTTAAAAATATATATACATTTTTAAAATTCATTATTATTTTATTAAAATTAGAAAAAATAATTTTAGGAAAAAAACCGACTACTTGTGGTCGATTTTTTAATAAATAAATTAATTAATTTATTAAAAAATCGACCACTTGTGGTCGATTTTCTATTAAATTAATTAACTCATTTAAAAAATCGACCACAAGTAGTCGGTTTTTATTAAATTAATTAATTAAATTTAATATAAAACCGACCACTTGTGGTCGATTTTCTGAAAAAATAAATTCAAGTGGTCCGTTTTTCTGGAAAATTTCTAAAAAAATAAAAATTAAAACCCAAATACAGCATGCAACAACAACAATCCAATACAGCAGTAACCAAATCAAATACAGCTGCAGCAACAACCAAAAATCAAATGTAAATACTTTCAAAAGTGTACAACACATACAAAATGTCCAACAAAAGTTAGTATGAAAAAATTAAAACAATAGTTTCAAACAATAAAATGTCTAAATTCAAAGTAGAACACATACAAAAATAAAAAAACTAAAAGTCATCATCATCGAATTCGTCCTCGTCTTCCATATCATCATCCGTGTTGAAATCGTCCAGGGGGCCTAGACCTTTTGCAGCTCGAACTGCATTACTAGGACACGGAGGAATAATCCCCGCAATCTGAATGAAAGAGCTGAACTACAGCTGGAGCATCTTGATTTGTGATGTTGTTGCCTTTTCCGTCTTTTTCTGTCTCTCTCTCTCTGTTCAGCGAACCTCTCTCTCTGTTCAACAAGCTCTTCAGTGAGTTGAGAAATCATATTTTGTAGTCTTTCAATGGTTTCTCTTTCAACTGAAGAGCTAGAGTATGTAGACGAACACCTAATATTATCGTCAAAAAATTTTGTGTGGTATCCATAGAAATGGCCTCTATTTGCAGGACCCGCAGCTTTTGTCCATAACTCCTCCTGTACCTGTGGTGGTATTGGGTCACCCTAACTGTCAGGAGGCTGACTACTACGATACTCACCAACAAGATATGTATATTCGTCCTATATTCAAAGTTAATACTAAAAGTCAAAAAATATTAAAGTAGTTATAATTGAATAATATCAACTTTGAGAAAAAGATTCATAAATTTAAAATTTATTTCTTATGTGGAAAACTTTTGCACGAGCTTCAACCCAAACATCTTCATCAGTCGGGTTCTTTTTCCTTTTTAGATAAGTCTGCTCGAATAGTTCATCAGTTGGTATTTCCCTACCCTTTTCTTTTTCCTACATATGAAAAAATTATCAATGTTCAAATAATAAAAAAATTTAAATAGAAACAAACAATTAAAATTGTAAAAGTTACATACTATTTTTTCCTTCACAGCAAGAGTACTTCTGGCACCCGCAGTATGTAGGGAGCCACCCTTGGATGATGCCCCGACTTTCTTTCCTTTTTCACACAACAATTGGTATTCTGCGCTACTCCAATGGCGAAGGTACAGCTGTCATGAGGCTTTAGGAATCCACTTAGGTTTTACCAATTTCTTTCGAGCATAATCTAAGAGATCGTTAAATCTGGCTCTACATCTTATGAAAAAATTCTTCTTTATAAGAAATGTATTTACATCATCTCACCAGTAAAATTTCTACAATAAAAATATAATATTCAATCTTTTGTTCTAACAAAGTGCTAATAAGTAGTCGATAAGTTAAATTCTTACCTTAAATTCTTCAAACATTCTATCCTTGTCAAGTTCTGGAACCTTTTGCCAGCTGGTCCAGTAGCCGTTGAAGTGTCGAGTAATGTATATTCGCGTCTTTTGTCCAACTCCAGCATCCGGCCTAAACCTACAACACAAGATCTAACAGTAATTTCATAGAGTACAATAATATAGTAATGAAAAATGAGTAACGGTATTATATTTAGAAATATTACCCTCTCGTAACTGGAACAAGATAAATCCTCTCAGAATCATCTCTATCTCCTAGCTACCTAGTAAGTGATGGTAGATGCACCGGCGTGGGCGGATCTGAAGCACCAGATGGAGTATCTCCAAGATGAAGATCCGACAACCCAATGATCTAGCTGAATCACTGTGCGAAGCTACGTGACTGCTGCAGGAGGGTATCTATGATGGTAGATGTCTGAAGGGGCCAGCGACCGTCCGATAGTACTGTACTGGCGGTGGCATGCTCATAGAAGCAAAATAAGTTGGTGTAGGTCCATATAGTGGCCCCACATGTGTAGGAGTAGGTGTCGAATCCTCGGACGACTTAAAATATGAGGGTCGTGCTGTCGCGTCAGCAAACCGATCCTCAGATATATGAATACCTGTCGGTCGCCTATAAGGCGGAGGTTGTCTATTCTTTTTTGGTTTCATAGTATCAACTTTTTCTTTACCTTTGTCACATCTGTCTGACATCTAAATTATGTTAGTTAACAAGTAGTTAGTTCCTATAAAATTAATGTATGAGAAAATATTCCAAGTAAATAATTTCAAGTTACTAATTCACATTTCAAATCATTCCAACAACGCGAGATATAGACAAAAAAAATTTTATTACTCTATAAATCATGGAAAAGTGGAAACAACAAATTTAAACAGTATATTACATATCAATCTTAAATAAGAAACATAAAGGTAAATATATAGTACAAAGTATAAGGACATCAATACATAATAAATACAACCAAAACAACTAATCCTCCTCTTCTGAAGACTCTCCACTAAACCATTCACCCTCTCCGAAGATTTCCTCATCTCCTACCCACTCAGTCTCTTCTTCCACAATATTAACTTCTTCAAATATATTTTTCTTGTGATTCAAACCATCCACTAATTCAATATCCACTAGCTGGTGATCAATCTGCATTTCATTTTGATACGCAGTCTCCAGCACATTCTCAACTTCCACCTGGCCTATAGGCTTTGTTTTTATTAAAGCCCACCAATCAGACTTGTCATTGCGTAATGAATAAGAAGCATAATACACTTATTTAACATTTTGCGCTAGAATAAATGGATCGTAAATAGGATACGAGCTATTGTATGTTATGCTCCCTATGTACTTTTGTTCCTCTTGTGCTTGGATCAAACCACTTACATCAAAAGAGGATAATTTTTTTATTGGGAAACCAGCATACTCTAGTTCTAAGATCTCGTGTATGATGCCAAAACAATCAACATCATCATCACCCTTAACCCAAACACCATTATTGTTTGTTTTCCTTGTTTTGGAGTGTTGTTCGACCAAAAATTTAAACCCATTTACTTTGTATTGGGATATTGCATTAGCTTCAACTGGACCCAAAGAAATATCTCTCAAGAGCTGATCATATGTGACTGCATTTGGTAAATGGTGTACCTAAAAATATTATACATATATATATTTTAGTTGAGAAATGTGTAAATGTTTAAACTTTGTAGAAATATTAATACACTTACGAACCTCATTTTCAAACCACGTTGCAAAGGATGCATACACTTGATTTTCATGGAATTGAGTCTTAAATGAACTAAACATCCAACATGGGAAACATAATTTTTTCTTTAAGGGAATGAGTAAACAAATAAGATATGTTAAAATTTTAATCTCCTTACTTCAAAAAGGGCTCAATTTCTAGGCAATTAGCATGACATACAAAGTTACTGATTTGCGCTCCGTGGGAGTGAGCCGACAATGTATGGTCTTTTTAGCCTTACAATCAGATTGATTAAAAATTGATATCGGTTGCAAATGAGGCTCATTCACATCGTCCTGATGACGATTCGGTCAGTTTCTTAAACAAGCAACTTCATCATGAAGTAGTATGAACGAAATTGAGAAGTTTCTCTCGCAAGATATGCCTCAACTATAGAGCCTTCAACCCTATGTTTGTTTTTGGGACCCCTTTTTAATTTTTCAATTGCACTGTACAATCTTAAGGTTAGATATTTACTATATTTAAAAAAGATATATATGAATTTAAATATGTTGCAAATGCTTACCGTTCGAATGGATACATCCACCTAGTTTGAACTGGACCGCCTAGCCGAGATTCGTGCACAAGGTGAATGGAAAGATGTTCCATCACATCGAAGACGCTGGCGGAAAAATCTTCTCCAGCTCGTTGGTGATAACAACAATATTACTTTTCATCCGCGCCAGATTTTCTTCTTTTAATGTGGTGGCACATAAGTCTTTGAACAACAAACTGATCTCTGCTATTGGTTTTCATATGTTTTCAGGTAAACCAATAAAAATAATTGGAAGTAATTGCTTCATGAAAAAAGACAATCATGGATTTTCCTTCCATGCAAGATTCCTTGTGTCATATCAACCCTCTTTCCCAAATTTGAGGCATATCAATCAGGCATCTTCAAACTTTGAACTCACTCACATATTTGACGTTTTTCGTCCAACTTAAATGTAAAACTAGCCTTGGACTTAAGAATATTATCGTTGGGCCCCTGTTGTAAGTGTAATTCTCTGCGGTTGCAATATTCTAGTAAGTCAAGTTTGGCCTTAGGATTATCCTTTGTTTTGCCAGTGACATCCATAACTGTGTTGAATAAGTTGTCAAAATAGTTCTTCTCAGTATGCATGACATCAACATAATTTCTAAGTAAATTATCTGGCCAATATTCTAACTCCCAAAATATACTTTGCTTAGTCCAGTTATGTGAAATGCCATATTCATCAAGCCTGTACAATCGTTCCTCGCTGGCTTTAGGCAAATCCTGAACTATTTCCCAGACGTCATGACCAGACAGCCTTGGAGGTGGACCATCATGTTCCCTTCTATACCTTCTGAATGCATTCTTGAGTCTCCTAAATTCATAATCAGGTGGCAAGAAACAACGATGACAATCAAATCATGAATGTTTCCTGCCATGTCTCAATGTAAAAGATTTTATTTTTTCCATGCAGTATAGACAAACCAGCTTTCCAGCTGTAATCCGCCCAGACAACATTCCATAAGAAGGAAAATCATTAACAGTCCACATTAGATATGCTCGCAGATTGAAATTTTGTTTAAGAGAGATGTCCCAAGTTTCAACCCACTCATGGCATAAAATTTGAAGTTCATCAATCAAAGATTGCAAGTAGACATTTATTCCGCTTTTTGGATTATGCGGGCCAGGAATAACACAATTCAGAAATATATAGGGACTAGTCATCAATAGTTCAGGAGGAAGATTATAAGGAGTGATAAATACAGGCCAACATAAATATGACGCACCACCAACTAAAAAAGGAGAGAACCCATCCGCACATAATTCCAATTGAATGTTTCGTAGCTCAGCTGCAAAATCTGGATAAGTCGCATCAAAATGCTTCCAAGCCTCTCTATCAGATGGATGACACATAACACCAGTGGGCCTTCTATTTTCACTGTGCCATCTCAGATGAGGAGCTGAGCTATTTGAAGCATGCAACCTCTTCAACTTTGATATAAGAGGTAAATAATGCATCGCCTTAATAATAATTTTATTTTCAGTAGAACCACACTTATATCGAGAGTGTTGACAAAACTTACAGAACTCTAGCTTAGCATCTTTGTTAAAGTATAACATGCAACCATTTTCACAACAATCAATTCTAACCGTGGAGAGACCTAACTTTGACACCAATCTTTTTGCCTTATAGAAAGAATCAGGAACCTCCAAGCCGGGGTCAACTAACTCTTTAACAAGGTCTATCATTGAGTCCATTCATCCTTCAACAATATTTCAGTCAGATTTAATACTTAATAATCTAACAGCAACAAATAAATGGAGTGCGAACACCCGTCAAATAAATGATGACTAGCAGCATGCAATTCCTTGTAGAAATTGCCCGCTTCGCTATTAGGAACATCTTCAACATTTTCGCTAAAGTCAACCCCGTGTTGCATCCTAAAAGCATCGTGCACCAATTCTATCATCCTAGTATCATGATATTAATTATGACCTGCAGACCTACTACTTTCTCCAACAACAAAGTTATTTTGCGCAACATCCCCATGAATATCATGCAATCTTAAAAAGTTATCGTGAAACCCCTTTCTATAAAGATGTTCCTTTACATCTACTTCACTTATAAGATTTATGCCACCAAATCTAACACAAGGACAACGAATAACCCTATAACATGTTCACATATCATTGTTCCGTTGATATATCCATCTATAATCAGGTTCCATCTATGCAATCAATCAGACTCAACTAATTAGATCAAGTCACAAAAATCTAACCATTTTCAAGCAACTAAGTCACCTAACAAACCACATTCAAAATAAAAAAATCTCCTTTAAAGTCCCTAAAGTTAACCATTTTCAAGCAACTAAGTCACCTAACAAACCACATTCAAAACAAAACAACATTCAAAATAAGAAAATCCCCTTTAAAGTCCCTACACTTAACCATTTTCAATCAATTAAGTATCAAAACAAAACCACATTTAAAATACAAAATCCCCTTCAAAGTTCCTAAACTTAACCATTTTCAACCAACTAAGTCACCTACTAAACCACATTTAAAACAAAAAAATTCCCGTTAAAGTCCCTAAAGTTAACTATTTTCAAGCAACTAAGTCACCTAACAAACAACATTCAAAACAAAAAAATCCTCTTTAAAGTTCCTACACTTAACCATTTTCAAGCAACTAAGTATCAAAACAAAACCACATTCAAAACAAAAAAATCCCCTTTAAAGTCCCTACACTTAACCATTTTCAACCAACTAAGTATCAAAACAAAATCACATTCAAAACAAAAAAAAAATCTCCTTTAAAGTCCCTACAATTAACCATTTTCAACCAACGAAGTATCAAAATAAAACCACATTCAAAACAAAAAACCACCTTTAAAGTTCCTACACTTAACCATTTTCAACCAACTAAGTATAAAAAAAGACCACATTCAAAATAAAAAAAATCTTCTTTAAAGTCCATACACTTAACCATTTTCAACCAATTAAGTATCAAAACAAAACCACATTCAAAACACAAAATCTCCTTTAAAGTCCCTACACTAAACCATTTTCAACCAACTAAGTCACTTACTAAATCACATTCAAAAAAAAAAAATCTCCTTTAAAATCCCTACACTTAACCATTTTCAAGTATCAAAGCAAAACCACATTCAAAATAAGAAAAAATCCTCTTTAGAGTCCCTACACTTAACTATTTTCAACCAACTAAGTATCAAAACAAAATCACATTCAAAACACAAAATCTCCTTCAAAGTTCCTAGACTTAACCATTTTCAACCAACTAAGTCACTTACCAAACCACATTCAAAATTAAAAAATCCCCTTTAAAGTCCCTACACTTAACCATTTTCAACCAACTAAGTGTTAAAACAAAACCACATTTAAAACAAAAAAATCTCCTTTAAAGTCTCTACATTTTACCATTTTCAACCAACTAAGTATCAAAACAAAACCACATTCAAAACACAAAATCTCCTTCAAAGTCCCTAGACTTAACCATTTTCAACCAACTAAGTCACCTACCAAACCACATTCAAAACAAAAAAATCCCCTTTGAAGTCCCTAAAGTTAACCATTTTCAAGCAACTAAGTCACCTAACAAACCGCATTCAAAACAAAAAAATCCACTTTAAAGTCCCTACACTTAACCATTTTCAAGCAACAAAGTATCAAAATAAAACCACATTTAAAACAAAAGAATCCACTTTAAAGTCCCTACACTTAGCTATTTTCAACCAACTAAGTATCAAAATAAAACCACATTCAAAACAAAAAAATCCCTCTTTAAAGTCCCTACACTTAACCATTTTCAACCAAGTATCAAAACAAAACCACATTCAAAACAAAAAATCCCCTTTAAAGTCCCTACACTTAACCATTTTCAACCAACTAAGTATCAAAACAAAATCACATTCAAAACAAAAAAATCCCTCTTTAAAGTCCCTACACTTAACCATTTTCAACCAATTAAGTATCAAAATAAAACCACATTTAAAACACAAAATCCCCTTCAAAGTCCCTACACTTAACCATTTTCAATCAACTAAGTCACCTACCAAACCACATTCAAAACAAAAAAAATCCCCTTTAAAGTCCCTAAACTTAACCATTTTCAAGCAACTAAGTCACCTACCAAACCACATTAAAAATAAAAAAATCTCCTTTAAAGTCCCTACACTTAACCATTTTCAACTAACTAAGTCACTTACCAAACCACATTCAAAACAAAAAATTCTCTTTAAAGTCCCTAAACTTAACCATTTTCAACCAACTAAGTATCAAAACAAAACCACATTCAAAACACAAAATCCCCTTCAAAGTCCCTAGACTTAACCATTTTCAACCAACTAAGTCACCTACCAAACCACCTTCAAAACAAAAAATCCCCTTTAAAGTCCCTATACTTAACCCTTTTCAAGAAACTAAGTCACCTACCAAACCACATTCAAAACAAAAAAATTCCCTTTAAAGTCGCTACACTTAACCATTTTCAACCAACAAAGTATCAAAACAAAACAACATTTAAAACAAAAAAAATCCCCTTTAAAGTTCCTAAATTTAACCATATTCAAGTGACTAAGTCACCTGCCAAACCACATTCAAAACAAAAAAATCTCCTTTAAAGTCCCTACACTTAACCATTTTCAAGTAACTAAGTCACTTACCAAACCACATTCAAAACAAAAAAATCTCCTTTAAAGTCCCTACACTTAACCATTTTCAAGCAACTAAGTCACTTACCAAACCACATTCAAAACAAAAAAATCCTCCTTAAAGTCCCTACACTTAACCATTTTAAACCAACTAAGTATCAAAATAAAACCACATTCAAAACACAAAATCCCCTTCAAACTCCCTAGACTTAACCATTTTCAACCAACTAAGTCACCTACCAAACCACATTCAAAATAAAAAAACCCCTTTAAAGTCCCTAAACTTAACAATTTTCAACCAACTAATCATCAAAATAAAACTACATTCAAAACAAAATGTCAACAAGACCAATAAGATGTCAAGAACAATGTTAGTGAATCGCACAAGGCCACACACAGCTTCACTAGGCTTCAATATGAACAATGAAATGAAGATAATAACAATAGTGAATTGCATATGGACCCACACGGCTTCACTGTGTCAACATACCTTTGATATTTTCCTTAATTTCTTGATATTTTAAAATGGCAGCTTCAATCTGCTTATAGATTCTCTCACGGGAAGCTGCAATATTGAAAATGATGAGCTTAGCAAATTAAAAGATAGACTAGTGCAATTTTCTCCAAAATATCCATCTACTCTATGTAAGATATTACCCATTTCAGTCCACATAGCACACACAATCCATACTACATTCAAGTTTATCCCTAATTTCCCCATTTTTAACCAAAACATAAGAACTAGGGTTTCAAAATTCAAAATAAAGTGAAGTTAGCTCAAAATAAAGTCAACAAATCTCACATTCTTACTTACTTGAGTTGGAGAAATCAAGATTTGCTACTAGAAGCCACTTGTTCGACTGATTTCGAGTGTCAGTATGTGTTTGTGTGTGTATGCGGGTTGAGTATTTGTGTGTGTTTGTTGTTTTCCTTTTTTTTGTGTATATCAATTGGGAAAGTTAATTATTTGGGTGGGTTGGGTCGGGTTATAAATTGTTTTATTTTTTTTATTTAACATTAAAAGCGACCACACGTGGTCAGTATTTACAAAAATTTTGATAAATTAAATTTTAATAAACTATAATTAATAAATTAATAAATTAAAATTATTTTTTAATTAATTAATTTTTTTAATAAATGCTATAATATTTATAACAATATCCAATTAATTTAATATAATGTATATATATATATAAATCAGATAATTAGTTATTTTATCATCACATTAACAAGAGTAGTATATTTCCTCCATCCTATAATAATATCAATGAATTTCGCAAATTACGATAAATTTTTGGTTCATTAGCTTTTAGTTACGATATTTTATATATATATATATATATATATATATATATATATACGTGTTAATTAGATAAATTATTGACGTTTTACGTTATTACAACTTCAACAATATATGTGTATCTACCTTGACATAAAATAGTATATCTATTTCTTCAATAGTATGATATCAACGTATTATTCAAAATATTTTGATATTTAGATTCAGTTATCGAGCTTTCGATTACTGCATATGTCACTACACGAGATATATGTATGTATACATATATTCAATTGTCTATCACTGTTTAAATACGTAATATAAATATCACATACATGATTTTTCTACCCCATACTAATATTCAACGTATTTCACATATACTCATATACAAAAATTTTAAGTGAAAAAACTCAAATTCACTGCCAAAATTTGGCAGTCGTTCAAAATTCAAAATTCAAAGTAAATGGTAAGTATATGTCAGTTTCATGATTCAATTTTCTGTTTCCCTCCCCTGCTTCCTTCCTCCCCCCCCCCCCCCCCCCCCCCCCCCCCCCCCCCCCCCCCCCCCCCACATACCTCGTAATATTACCTTACGTTATAACAACTTCAACAATATACGTGTGTCTACATTATATTGACACAAAATAGTATATCAATTTCATCACTACACGAGATATAAGCATATATAAATATATACAATTGGCTATCAACATTCAAATACGTACTATTTATATCACATACTCGATTTTACTACCCCATAATAATATACAACGTATTTCACAGAAACTCAGTTGAATTATCGATTGGTTTATCTTATGTCATTAATATATATACCTTCACTATATAATATGTATATACTATATATGTATATACCTATACATACACACACACATATATATACACATTATCGACTATATCAATACGTACTATATACATCACATACGTACACAAGTATCTTATCCAATAATATAATGCAACGTATTTCATATACGTACTATATACATCACATACCAGATTTTACTACCCCATTGTATTTCACATATACTCAAATAAATTATCAGTTGATTTTTCTTATGTCATTAATATACCGGCGCTATATAATATGTATATATTATATATATACATATACATACACACACATATACACACTATCGACTATATCAAGTTCAAAATACGTACTATATACATCACATACGTATACAAGTATATTATCCAATAATATAATGCGACGTGTTTCTTATACATACTTAGATTAGTGATCGATTAATTATATTTGATTAGCTTAATATATTAGGTTTTGATTATATATATAATTAGGTGTTACTTAAAATTATTTAGTTTTTAATTTTTTTACTTCATAAACCGACCACAAGTGGTCGGTTTTTTTAAATTATTTTTTTATTTTAATTAAAAAACCGACCACTTGTGGTCTGTTTTTATAAGTATTTTTTAATTATTTTTTTTAATAAAAAACGACCACTTGTGGTTGATTTTTTAAAAAAATAAATTTAAAAAAAAATTTAAAAATCGACCACAATTGGTCGATTTTTATAAATATTTTTTAATTATATTTTTTAAAAATAAACCGACCATGGTGGTCAGTTTTATTATTTTTTTAAATTTTTATTTGTTAAATAAATAATAATAAATATTAAAATTATCGTAATAATTATTTTAATTTTTTAAAATATAAAATCGACCATTTGTGGTTGCTTTTAAAAAAATAAAAAAAATAAAAATCAATCACGTGTGGTCGATTTTTTTCCACCACATCTTGTGGTCGGTTTTACCAATTTCTTTAGTAGTGATTGAAGCATTGAAAACTATGTACATGAAGCAAAAAATAGGAAGTAAAGAAAAGTTTAAATTAACGGATAAAGAGGTCAATTTTGACCCTAAATTTGCAATTAGTGATGATGATTTTATAGAATCATCACACACGGGGTTACACTTGAGGCAATGTCATAATTCTTTAAACTTGAAGAAAAAAAAGTGAAATAATGAGATTTCAAGGTAAGAGAAAGCCACGTCTTGGTCCATGTTCTTCTCGGAGGCTGAATTGATCACACAGTCAGAGACATTTTGGTGCATGTAAAGATAAAGAAAAGAATCTGTCAATTGATACTTTTTTATACCAAATTGATATACATTTTTTTAAAAGAGAGAAAAAGGAACCTATGCATGCACATACAGTCTCTATATCCAATTGGTTCTCTTTTATAGCATATTGATACACTTTTATACCACATTGGTACACTTCTTTTAAAGAGAGAAGGGAACATATGGATGCATATGTCGTTTCTATACCCAATTGATACATTTTTATACCATATCGATACACTTTTATACTACATTGATACATTTTTTAAAAAAGGGAGGGGGGACTCTATGCATGCACATGCAGTCCCTATATCTAATTGATACTCTTTTATACCACACTGATATACTTAAATTCAACATCAGATATCCACTGACCTCCGTATTTTATTATTATTAAAATTAAAACTGGAGTTGAAGCTATTATTTTGTATTAATTTTGAGTAAATTTATCATGAAAAAAATTATAGGAAGCTGATTGAATATAGATTTTATACAAAATTTGTGGAATGAGAAAGGTAAATTGGAGTATCCAAAAAGGTAGAGGAATGAAGCTTTAGGAGTTTGAATGGAAAGGAAATTGTGAATGAAAAGAAAAAAGAAAGGAAAAGTGACTTTAACGATATTTTCGGCTATGTTTAAGCATATGACAGTGAAGGTTAGCTAGTGGAATTATTTGTGGTTATTTATGGGGTATTTAACTTTGAGTGCTATTTTTGTGGTATTATTTTAGTTATAGGTGCTATTTATGTCGTTTTTCCTAAACTAAAGTAATTAAAATTTAGTAGGAATTGAGCAGATTGGGTTATAACCCGTGGCTACCTAACCTGTTTTGACCCAACCCATTTTGACCCAAATAAATTTAGGTCCAGTTGGATCGTGATCTGTTTGTTATCTTAACTCATTTTAACTCGGCTAAATTTGGTCCAACCCACCCAATTGCCACCCTTACAAGTTACTCTTTCCATTTTATTTTATTTGCCCTTATATTAAAAATAATTGTTTCATTTTATTTATCCTTTTTAACAAATAAAGAGTATTTCATAACATTTTTTTTACACTACTATTTGTACTAAATAACTACATAATCAAATTTAGAGTCCCAATTATCATTACTAAGTTAGTTTGATAATATACATATTAAATTAAAGATTTCATAAAGAATGTGTCAGGCCAACATGCGTCAAGTAGTATACACTGAGGGAGTATTAATATTCATATTTTGTTTCTCAGAATTAAATTATATTAATTTTAAATAGTATTTTAAAACTTCTTTTTTTCTTGTTTTTTCCATCAAATTAACTTGTGAAAAATTGCAATTTGTAATATTTATCGCATATTTTTTGGATATCTAAATTTTCAATATAAAATATTAAATTAATTTAATTTAGTTTTCAAGATGAGCCAATCCAACCTTTTTTAAAAAAAATAAAAAAAACATGACAATTGCTTTAAAATGGAGGGAGTACGTACGTAACTTTCACAACGTGGAGAAATTGAATGATTGAACAGAGTGGTATTTTATTTGTCAATTATGTTGTTGCTATTTGGGTCACTACATCTATTAAATATTCAAGGCGTATTTTGTTTTCTTCATGAATTTATAGATCTGATTAATATAATGTTATCGACATCCTTGTGGGGTGAATAAATAATTCTACTTCCCCCACCCTCCATTCTTTTAGGAAAAATTAGTCTAGAATACATGCGTTGCACGTGTATTCAACGTTAAAGAAAAAAGTTACATGTATAGAAAGAATAAACTTATTATATTCAAATTAATGAAGAGACGACTTTAAAAATATATATACAATCAGACCTCTCTATAACAATCCATCATTATAATGCTATTTCACTGTAGCGATTTGATTTTCTACGAAACTGATTTCATCTTATATGTTACTTCTCTATAACGTCATTTTACCTATAACAATAATAACGTTTATTATATTGGTACACTTTTTATAAAATTACCTATCTATAATACTATATTCAAATATTTATATTTTATAAAAATATATTATGTACTGTATAAAATAAAATATTAATGATAATCATCATTAAACTAAGTTAATTATAAAAATTTTAAGTTCTTCAACCGTTCTATACTTTAGGACAACATAAGTTCCATGCCTAAATTTTTCTTAGTCTTATGAAAGATCAGTTGGGAATAGAGATTCGGACAATTACAAGGTAAAAAGAAAAAAAAACTTAGAAATATCAAATATATTTGGAACCTCCTTATTCCGCTATTATTTTCGTTAAATTTGTTAAAAAAAATTTTATTTTTATTAGTAACAATTAAAGAAGATTCCAACATCAAATGCCTCTATATTTGTTTAGCATCACCTCTCTATAGTAGCCGTGAATTTTTCGTACAAATATTGCAACTATAGAGAGGTAATTTCATCCTGATTAAATTCGAGTTCATATCGAAAGGCCACATTAAAGGAGAAAAACACTTTCTAACAAAAGTAACTCCGTATCTAGAGGGATTCAAACCCAAAAATTCAAATTAAATATGAAAAATAATCAGTCTACCACAATCCTTATTGTTAAAGTTAATATATCTAATAATTCATAGCATATAGAAAATCAACCACCAAATTGATTCAATAATCATTACATCTTGATATATCACCATTTTGTCATAGGCCACCAACTTTAATTCATTGTAATGTGTGCATGTAATTAATGATCGTAGACTAATATTTTAAAATTACATCAATTATTTGAACAATTATTTTGAATTATAGAATAGAAATTAAATAAAAATATGTAAATTTATAAACAATGGATAGAAGAACAATTAAATAAGAAAAAAAGATGCCTCATTAAAGAAAGTATTTCTTTTTCATTTTATGTTTGTATTGTTGAAGAAATATAAGTAATTATAATTATTTTATACAATTATTCAAATTAGAAAAAAATTTCTATTATATAGAAGAGGTGGTTTCGACCACCTCTCATGTAATTACCAAAAAACCTTTTCGCTCTCACTTAATTACATATCATGTCCCAATATATAATAATTTCATTGTTTCATCATAATGGTTTAAATATTTAATATATTCTATTAATTTATATTAATTAACTATAACTACATATTGGATGAAGTAAAATTTTTTTCATTTATTTAATTCGCTATTATGTTCAAAACTAATTTGTTACCACGAATCAAAATAATTAATAACTTAAAATATTTAAAAGACATATAGAAATTTTATTGACTCTCATTATAGGTGGTTTCGACCACCTCTCATGCAATTACCAGAAAACTCATCCACTCTCATTTAATTACATACCATGTCCCAATATATAATAATTTCATTGTTTCATCATAATGATTTAAATATTTAATATATTCTATTAATTAACTATAACTGCATATTGGAAGTAAATTTTTTTTATTTATTTAATTGACTATTATGTTCAAAACTAATTTGTTACCACGAATCACAATAATTAATAACTTAAAATATTTAAAAGACATATAGAAATTTTATTGACTCTCATTATTTTAGCAATGCCACATAAATTGAGATAAAAGAAAAAATACTGCAAATCATAATAATTAACAACTTAAAATATTTAAAAGATATATAAAAAATTTAGTTGATTCTCAAAATTGTATAGAAGCCACATAAATTGATACACAAGGAGTAAATATATTATTTGATACTTACGTAAAAATTATTATAAATCACAATAATTAAAAATTTAAAATACTTTTTTAAAAATAGATAAAAGTTCTATGCAACTCTCAAAAATTTATCGGTGTACCATAAATCATGACCAAAAAAAATATTATCTTAATTAATTGAAACTAAATATTTAAATTAAATCAATTTTATTATTTTAATTGACTTTTATATAGAAAATTAATCTTTTTATTTATTTATTTATTTTAGCAAATTTAAATTTTAAAATTATTTTTTTCTTATATAGAAATACTAATATTTAAACTTAACTTTAAATTTTAAAAGTAAAAAATTAATAAATTTAATTTAATAAAATAAATTTCAAATGAATATTTTCTTAGAATTTGTGTTGGGTCAATACGTATCAAGTTAAAAAGAAATAAATAAAAATATATAGTAAAATTTTATTATTGTGACAGATAAATATAATGCACTATCCAATAATGTTTAATAATATCATACTGTGCATATGCAAATATATCATCCCCTATTTAATTAATATACTATTTCGGTAAATTATCGATGATTACTATTGGATATGATAAAATTATATTAATTTTTATAGTAATAACATAATTAATTGCTCTTAATTAATTACCATGAGTCATCTAGGTATTAAGAAAATAAATAATATTTAATGAAAAATAAAATAGACATAAAATGCGAAATGAACTCTTAATGTTTTAAATTAAATTTTTATTTTTCGTACGATACTATATCACTACTTATTATAAGTCATTTATGTATTAGAAAAATAAGAATAACAAAATGATATGTCAACATAAAATATTTGATTGACTATTAAAATTATATTAGTGCCACATAAATTGGGACGGGACAGAAGAAGATATAAAACAACATATATTATTTGAAAATTAAATAAAAAGTACTGTAAATAACAATGCTTAACAAAAAAAAAATAATTGACTGATTTCTGCTGCCTCAATCATGATTTTAATGTATCACCCACAATTAATTATTATAAGTCACTTATGTATTGAAAAATTAATAATATTGAATTCACGATTTTACTATATATATATATATATATATATATATATATATATATATATATACTATGAATAAATTTTTTTATGATATTTATAAAAATAAATAAAAATTACTACATATACTCAAAGGGAAAAAGAGTAAAAACACACAAGAGATAAATATAGAGAAATCAAGAAGCACCAAATAGATTATTAACATTTGTAACATTCAACACATTTCTAAATGTTTCCAAATTCTTCTTGAATCAACACATACACATAATAAAAATAATAAATATTAAATAATAATAACTAATTTTACTATATCACCCCTAATTAATTATTATGGTCATTTAAGCATTGTGCCACATAAGTTGAAATAGAAAGAATATTTTAAATTACAATGATAAAAAATTTAAATTATTTTAAAAAATATAATTGGCTATCGTCTACACAAAACTCTAGACAAGGAGAGTGACATATATTATTCAAAAATTACATAAAAAGTAGTATAAATTACAATAGTTAACAACTTAAAATATCTAAAAATAATTTAATATCTCGAAATCACAATAATTAACAACTTAAAAAATTTAAAAGATATAAAATATTTGGTCGACTCTTAAAATTATATTAGTGTCACTAAAATTGTAATAGAAGAAGGTATTATAAACCACAATAATTAAAAAATCAAATTATTTTTAAAATATAATTGACTATCAATGCCACAAAAATTTGGACAAGAAAAGTAATGTATATTAATTTGAAAATTACATAAAAAATATTATAAATTACAATAGTTAATAATTTAAATTATCTAAATACATATTAAAATAACATATGTTGAACTCATGCTAGATTCCGAATGAATCCTAGAAAACATATGCAATTCTTTTATTTATTCAAATATATCAAGATTGAAAAGATAAATAAATATCTTAATGTTGGGCCCGTGCTGACACGGGCCATACTCCTCTAGTATATAAATAAGGTAAACTTTTTCTCAATTTTAAAGTGCTAATATTATGAGTTGTTATCTCTTACAAGTAGGTAACGATAAGGATTTAATTTTATAACTTTAATTGATTTCATTTAAATTAAAGGATCATGTAATAAATAATTAATAAAGACATGTATTATTGGACTTCAATATTTAAATCTTAGAACTCTTTCATATATTTTTTCTTTTTTCATATATGTAGGACTTCTTTATTTTAAAATATGTTTTTCTCTTACCATATAATTTATCGACTTCTTAATTTTAACTCTCCAAACACCTCTTACCATATATTTTAGGATTCTTGAATTCTTAAAATATATTTTTCTCTTACCATATATTTTAGGATTCCTTAATTTAAATATCATAAAGTAATTTAGTAATTTTTTTAAAAAATAATAAATGATAATTTTGTCTATTATATTCAACCAACGTTTCTAAAGATCTCTGTGCTTTTAATATCTATAATATATGTTGCACATTAATAATAGCACGTAGATATTTGAATAATCAACATTTTTCGTTGGACAATTGTTCTTTCATATGTTTGAGTTGACTAAAGTGAATAATAACCACTACTGAAAAAATTATACCTAGCGACGGATAAATTTCGAAGTTAAACACTAAATTTGTCGCTATAAAAACTTTGTGAAGAGATAAAACTTCTTTATATAAGCATTTTGAAACGTCGTTATCGGATTCTAATAATTCTCTTTATTTTGCAACTTATATATACAAAACACGTTTATCAATTAGTAGTAAGTCTTCAAATAATTATATTTTTGTGACACTTTCGATCCATTAGTTGTAACACAAGGATTCGTGACTCGTTCACTTTTCTTGTAAGAATTTATCGGACAATAGCTTTTGTTTGGATCATAACATCATATTTTTGACAATCAATTTACATAAAAGTGGATATTATCAAGATTCATTATTCAAGATTTCAAAAATTGAGTACTATCTCATATACACATTTTGATATGTAAATTCTAATTCTAATAACCCTCATCTTTGCATTTTCTTTGAATATTTTTGAAGTTATTCCCAAACAATAAGTTGTTAAAACGAACTGGTAGGACAACATCTACGAAATCACACAACTATTAAAAAATTAACTATAAAAAAATTGGTTATTTTAGATTCCTCTCCAACTTTCATTCATGTTTGCTAGATAAATTTATGATTATTTTCATTCTTACGGTTGGATTAAAATTTATAACCAATATATTTCAAAGTATGTAGAGTATAAAATACTCTCAAGCAGCCATGTGGTTTAACTAAAATTTTGATCTTCCTTTTAAGTTGTATTTCTTTAAATAAGATGTTATTCTCTAAACAAAGAAGATTGGTTGTAAATTTTTTCGTGCTAGTCTATAGAAGACGTATAAATGTGCCTTAGAAAAAGACTAATGAATTTGAATATGTAATAGGTGATATTTATGATGGTTATCGTTTAAGAACTTAATTTGAATTTCATATTGAATTTTTTTGTTACAGTTTTATATTGAAATACGATAGACCATGAGAATTTTTTATCCTTTTGAATCTTCTTTTTGTAGATTTTATTTTAAAATCAATGTTTGATCATGACATTTTTAAATACAACTTGAAATTGTATATGAAATTTGAAATACATTCAAACACTTATTTTTACTTTTTTCTTTTTTCGAATTACACACTAAATGAAGATTTCATGTTTAAAAATTATTTTATATATTTTTTAGTAAATGTACACTCAAACAAATCAAATATGATTAAACTATAATCAAATACAACTTCATCATTAAAAATTAATAGTATGTAGCTTGTATATGCAATCTAATGTATGACATATGCGACAATCTATTTTGGGATATAACTATTTTAGAGCAAATTCAATTGTATTTTAATGATAACTATTAAAAATTGAGGTATACACCATATTTTTAAAAAGTACATTTAAATTGTAAAATTTCTTTTGACCAAACACAACTTCAATAATTAAATAAAATAAAAATTTTGACTTTCACGACAAGACATTCACTTAATTTTCTAGTTACGCCTCACAATAATGTTTTGCCATTATAGAGAGCGTGCAATCGATTGGTTTGAAGGGATAAATTAGATCTTTAGGAAAATTGAAAACTAATGTTGAAGTTTCTTTTAACCTAATCATTCTTTTATTAAAGATAAATAAGGAGGTTATCATGAACATGACTTCACGTGTAGAAATTTAGGAATATTTCCCTCCAAGGAAAAAATAAGTGTAACTTTATAAAAAAAAAATTAATTTAAAATAAGTGTCATCTTAGGAATTCAAGATAAAACTTTTCATATAAAAAATAAATGTAACTTTATCAAAAAAAATTTAATTTAAAATAAGTGTCATTTTAGGAATTCAAGATAAAAATTTGTTGTATGTCTTTTCAACCATTCTCGTAAACTCCACTTCTTAATAGTGTTCTATTTTCAAGAACCTTTATTGAATTAGAATAGTTAATAAACTACATATTTTATATATTAATTCATGCTCTAATGGACGTGATTTTTGTTAAGATGACACTCATTTTGAGATGAACGAAGTAAATATTTGAAGAGTTTCAGATGGACTCTGATAACATTTTATACTATGAAAAATGATTAGCTAATGCACATGGAAAATTCTAAATTTAATTTCATTCAGATAATGATTCAATTCTTAGTTACGCAAATTAACAACAAAAAATACATAAATTAAAACCAACGTCCCAAGAGCATGCAATTCATATGATTTTAATGCTAACACAATTTAATTGGAACCAAAACATAATACCTAACATCTGTAACTTATCTTGGTGACAACATTTATCAACCACTACTTCTTAACTCAAGTAATGTTAAATACATATGAGATGAAAAAATTTAATGAAAAGATAAATTATTCTTATATAATAATGAATACTCCCAATTTCACCTTTCAAAATATTATTACAAAAAAAAAAAAAAATCTCAAACGGTGAATTTAATTTAGCCGAACCTCGTGCTTCGTATGTCCTGTCAAATAAACCCAAGGATTGAACTGTACGTTGAATTTTTACTTCATTCATGAATAATTTTGGAGAAATGCTTATCAACTCTTCCGTACGGTGAATATTTTTGGAGAAAAGTTCTCTGATTTTTTTTTTTTGTCTCTTGTTGTGTCTCTGTCGCATTGTTATATTTTTGTATGATCAAATTTAGTTATATTTTTCATCCTCGTGGATTGGACGAGAGAGATAGTCATTCCGAACTCCTTTGGTCCTTGGGGAAAGAAATACTTTATGACCACACTTCTTCTAGCAGATATGTCTTTGTCACAGCCAGTGAAAGATACATTCCAACTACCAATTTTTCTTTGTTGTAAAATTTGATAAACTACATATCATATCATAAAAGAAGGTAAAGAAAAAATCATTACATGAAAAGAATAAGAATGAATAGCTACAACAATTTATATCATTCAAAATTAAAAATTGTCACGCGAAATTAATCACCTTCCAAAAATCGAATCATCAACTGTCTATATATATATATATATTATTATTATCATCCATCTTCAAGATACCTACAAAATTAATGCACCTCGAAGTAAATTAAATATTACAAAAATATTTCTTGACCTAAAAAATAATTCTAAAGCAAACAATAAAGAATGATCTAAGACCAAAAGTAAATAATCTTGTTTCATATGTTTATTAAAGATGCTATTGTATTGTTGTAGAAAATTGTCAATTTATAGAAGTCCAAAACCTTTTTCTTTAAATTTTTTTTTTTTATCTAAATATGATAAATTTATATCCCACCCCCAATAAATAACTACTAATTTTAGAAGAATATGAAGTCTAAAATTAATAAACTACTACGAAGACATTACTGTACGTTTTTTTTATAGTTGTTTGAAGACCTTTGTTTGCTTTTTTGTTTAATATAAAATAGGCTTCATTGCCATATTTTAAAAAATAATTAAAAATTATACACACGCAGGCTCCTAAAATTTAGGAATTTAGTAGTTTTTTTTTTTTTTTAAAAAAAAATTCTTTCCTAGTATTTTATTAGTATCATAAATTTTAGGACTCTTAATTTTTTCTTTCCACATATATTTTTGAATTTAATAGTATAGTTAATATTATTAATATAATTAAATAATAATTTGAGCAAAATAGTGAAAAGATGATTTTGTCTATTGTAAAATTTTTTAATGAAGGACAAAATAATATATTATAGATATAGATTATATATTATAGATATAAATTATAGATTATAGATAAAGAGAAAATGCATAAAGTTTCCCCCCTGATGTTGGCCGACTTTTCAAAGAGACACCTAAACTATACTTTCGACCTATTATCCAATGAATCTTACTTAAATCATTACAAATACATGATTTTTCGCTGAAGATAAGTCACGAGTGAATGTATGCACAAATCGGATGCTGCCACGTGCAAATACATTTAGTTTCATATTTTATTTATATTTTTTAATAAAATTTTTCTTTTTATTTTATTTATCACCTTATCCCACCCTCTCCCCCCCCCCCCCTTTCCCCCCCTCCTCCCTCCCCCCCCCCCCCCCCCCCCCCCTCCCAATTATCTTCTTCAACACCTCCATTAAAGTTTATTTTTTATTTTGAAATAATCATTTAATCATTTTTAATGGAGTTTTATGATTCAGGTAGAATGGTGTTGAAGAAGAAAATGGAGCTTTAATGGTGTTTAAAAATTGGAGCTTCAAAAAGTAGCTTTAATGGAGCTTCAAAAAATAGCTTTAATGGAGCTTAAAAAATAAAAACTCCATTAAAGCTATTTTTTGAAGCTCCATTAAAGCTCTATTTTTGAAACACCATTAAAGCTCCATTCTCTTCTTCAACACCATTCTACTTGAATCATAATGGAGTTTTATGATTCTTAATAAAAATAGTTAAATAATTATTGAAAAAAAAAATTTAATGGAGGTGTTGAAGAAGATAATGATGGGTGGGGTGTTGCGGGGGGGGGGGGGGGGGGGGAGGGGGGGGAGGGAATAATTTTAAAAAGTTAAATAAATATTGATTGTTTTTTATAAAAGAAGATAAATTATATATCAAATTATTTATACGTGACAATTTTTAATTGGTCAATAAAGTCAATTTTGAGTCTTTCACGCGCCTGTTGTGTGTGTATACACACAGAGTGTCAAAATGGTGTATTTGTAATGATTTAAGTAAGATTCGTGGGATAATAGATCGAAAGTATAGTTTAGGTGTCTTTTTGAAAAAGTCGGCCAACATCGGGGGACTTTATGTGATTTTTCAAAAATCTTGCTAGATCCTTTAACAATCGTTTTTTTTATAACCTTAGAGAAAAAAGTTTGAAGCAACATAAAATGTAGTTACGATTTACTCTATACGATGGTCTATAGTAGTAATTGAATCTGTTAATGTTGTTCGGGAACATAGAAATTGAGATGATTAAATAATAAGATTGTTAACTTCAATCGCTTATTACGTGATTAAAATGATAAACAAAAGAAATGAATAATAAGATTAATTAATAAGATAGTAGAATTATTCTACGGTATGATTATCCAATAATATAATGTCGTAGGAAAAACGAAATCGAATAAGCTTGAAAAACTTGAGAGATTTAAGTTACAGAACTTCAAAGTAATATCTAGTGAATAAAGAAATTGTCACGGGCTACAAATAGGGGATAGAGATATATTTAAAGTTAAATCCTAGAAATATGGCGTGAATTCACCTCCATGATCCATAATTATACATTGTCTGTAATGTGTAGAACTGTGTAATTTTTACAAGAAATCCCCAATTCTTCAAATACGATTACACTACCAAAATGCTCCCGGCCTCGTGACTCCAAAACTAAACCAACAAGGATCCTCCTGGAAATATGGACAATTTGACGGTCATGCCAAGAAGACAGTATCACCTTTGTTGCATCATATGTGATATGTTCTCAAATTCTACGTATCATCTACGTCTACCTGTCAAGTCCAAATTTTGACTAATACAATTACTGGAACAGTAAACAAAAAGTAAAACTAAAAAATAATAACACGTTATCAGCACGAGACTCTGACAAACAAGGTGAGATTATAAATTTGAAGGATTTCAAGGTTAGTAATTCTTTATGTTATCTTTCTTTTGCTACTATTAATATAATTATTATTGGATTTGAGGAAAAATAATTGGTTTGGAACCATCTATATTTTAAATTTATTCCTCAAAAACAATATTATCAAAAAGATGATAATATGTTGGGTTCAAGTCCCATCGATTCATGCCTAAGACGTCTTTATATGGATAAGATGTTGAGTTTGAATCTCAATACACCATATTGATGATGTTATGATGGCTAAGGCAAAATAATGGGTGTTTAATGAAAAGTCATGAAATTCGACCCATTGAATATGCCTCATTCCATGAACTGAATGTGGTAGCACTATATGATAAGTCTGAAATATGACAACTTACATCATTCTTGAAGTGTATTTGGTAGCAGTGCATTCTTGAGGTGTATTTGGTAGCAGTGCATAGTATGTCTGAAAGAAGACAAGTGATCAAATGCACGAATATATGTGTGGAGGGACAATATGATAATGATCATCAAAAGTGATGATATTTTCACAAGCTTATATGATTGTAATATATACTAGAGAAGAATTCTCTACATCATATGTATGCCTCGATTTGCTTCTGAAGTAGCAAAATCTTGAAAGAGGGTATAAGCTATCATAAATAAGCTTAAGGCACGATTATATTCAATTCCTGGGGAATGAGAAACTTATTAATGCAAACGAGCGCTTGATTGTGATTGTATCACAACTCACCTTCGAAAGAGGTTGAATAATTTTGAAATCAACTTCTGAAGTCGTAAATCTGAAATTTATTCATATAATAGTAAATTGAAATTTACTAAAGCAAAAACACATCATGGTAAACTTGAAGTTTACTAGATTAAAAGTTTATAAGTTGACATGAACGATTGTGATATCCCGAAAATGTGCATACTGAGTATTGAACATATATTGAAGAATTAAAAAATTCTTCATGAACTTTAATATTTCTTGTTCTTATGATAAGTTGGTTGGATCAACTAATTTTGGGATAGGATCCCTCAAAATCTGAAAAGAATAAAAGGTGAACAAGGGCCCATTCACCTATCATGTGATATGTTGAAAAGATGCATCAATAAGATGATCACATGCACATTAATGATCAATCTACGTTTGACATTCATAAAGTTACTTGTTCAATATAAATTGAGCATAATTTTCAGATTGTGTAATCAAGAAAGTTATCTTGATGATGATGGTTTGACATTGAATGCCTTTGATAAATAGCTAAACCATCGCTAATGAGAGCAAAGCTTCATGTGTTGGTCTGAAATATGATATGTTGCATACAATAACACTTGTATGCATTAGACCAATAAATTATGATTATTTCTTCCCTCTCAATTGGTTTAAGAACAGGAACCAATTATTTCATCTAATAATTTTGATGTGCGGTATACGATTAATGAATATACCATAATGCACAAAGATGGATTCCTCAAAGAAGTAGAGGATGTATGTTGATTTTTCTAACATAAGGAGGAGATTATAAGCACTATGAAATATGTTGGGAATTATCACCAGATCCTCATCCAAAAGATAATTCAAGTCAAATGCCAAAAGCATCTCATATTAAGCGCAAGTGCTCTCATTTTGTGTTCCTAAAGGACAGAATCTATGCATGCGTGAAGCGTGTAGACTAATCGGTTCCAAATGAAATAGTCCTTAAGAAATAAGGAGCAAATAATCATAATAAGAAGACAATGAACTCTTGAAGAGCCTACGACATAACACTTCATGAAACCTTATGTAAGGTTCATGTGCATGAAAATAATGAAGTGATGAGATCTCAAAATATTATGTCGCATTGTGAATCGAAACAAAATGATATATCATCAATATATTTGACACAATATTAGCGCAATATTGTGAAAGATTACAAGGATCTTAATTTTACGTTTATTTAAGCATGCTGACGTAAAATCATTTATCAAGTGACATGAAAGGATGCATCTTGGTAAGTATAAAACTTATTTGATTTGCAGTACAAATATTTGAAGATGTCACTCAAGAAATGTTGAATATTTTCACTTGACAAAACTTATATAAAAACATTTAAGGATTCAAACTGCTTGAAGCATATAAAAATTTCTGGGAAACTTATTTATAATCCTTATATTGTATAAGCTTATTGCTTAAACATCATTGGAACTCTTGGAGAGTTTTCAAAGCAATAGATTATTTGCTGAAAATTCAAAATATATCAAATTAGATTGGTTATGAAGTACCATATCTTAGTGTAATTGATGCACTCATGTACCTTGCAAATACTACAAGGCCTATAGGCTTTTCAGTCAATTTGTTAGTAAGGTATATTTCTGTTCCTACTATGAGACATTAAAATGGGATAAAACATATGAACTTGTTTTATTCTAAAGATTGCAGTCCCGATCTTATTGGTCATGCTGATGTTGGGTACTTATCTGATCCGCATAAAGCTCGGTCTCAAATAGGCTATGTGTTCATATGTGGTGATACTGCCATATCTTGGAGATATACAAAGCAGTCTATCGTAGCCACTTCATCGAATTATGCTGAGATAATAGCTATTTATGAAGCAAGCCGAGAATGTGTATGGTTGAGGTCCATGATACATCTCATTCGAGAAAAATATGGTGTGAAATATAAAAATATACCCACAATTTTATACAGAGATAATTCAACATACATAGCACATCTTAAGGGAGGATTCATAAATGGAGATAGAACGAAGCACATTTTGCCAAAGCTTTTCTACATACATGAGCTACAAAAAAATGATGACATTAACGTGCAACAGATTCGTTCAACTGACAATGTGACTGATTTATTCACCAAATCTTCTCCAATTACAACTTTCAAGAAGATGCTGCACAAGATTGGGATATAAAAGTTCAAGAATGTTTTCATTAGGGGGAGCAAATACGCGCTGTAATCTTTTTTCCTTTTAAGATTTTGTCCCACTGAGTTTTCCTTGTAAGGTATTTAATGAAGCAACCTATATGCATATTGTTAAAGATGTGTACTCTTTTTCCTTCACTAGATTTTTTTCCCACTGAGTATTTTCTAGTAAGGTTTTAATGAGTCACATTATCTATCTAGACATTCAAGGGGGAGTGTTATAAATGTATTTACATTATAGTGAATGTCTATCAAGATCTACTTTGACATCTATTAGGATTTGAAGCATCCGTCTTTTAGTCAGACTAGGAGTAGATTTCCCCTATAAATAGAGGGGTTTTGTTCAACTAGGAGTAGATTTCCCCTATAAATAGAGGGGTTTTGTTCATTGTATTTATAATCATATAATCTCTCATCCTCAAGAGAAGAAATAAGAATTACTCTCTCTTCTCTCTCTACTCTTGTTCTTTATTCTTTCTTGCTTTATAACAAAACTAACGTCCGTACCGATTATTAAAATTTTTTTATATGAAAACTCTTTCCCACTAATTGGGAAGAAAATAAAGGTTTAATGAAACTTAAAATTCGTGCAATATTAATTAACTAAAAGTTATTATTTTGTTTTATTTTATTGAAAACACAAAATCTTATAGTAGTTCATAAAAGGTACCAACCGTTTAATTAAATAAACAACATCTTCAACTGTAGTTTTACATGAATTTACTGAAGAGAAAAAGCAAGAACTAGACTAAGAACTCAGAAGAAGAGGAAGCATAGAGAACTAACTTAGCTTGTGAATTAGTTACTAATTGCCTGACTGCATTACCTAACGGCTAGTAACTATAAATGTGAATTCCAGCTACAATAATAGCTGTAAATTGGAATCTACGGTGAGTACTACTACATCCTCGTGGCTTGTGTATTGGTAGTATGTTAACCATTCTCAACACTCCCCCTTAAGTTAGGAAGTGAGAGGATATTAAGAACACCTAGCTTGGAACTGAGATATAGTAGCTGTTATTTAGTGAGCCCTTTGGTGAGAAGATTAATAGGTTGATCCTATGTAGGAATGTACTTTGTAGAGACAAAACCTTGTGTGTTTTTTTCCCTTATAAAATGACAATCAATTTTAATGTATTTAGTTCTCTCATGATACACAGGATTAGCTGCCAGTTGTATAGCAGCTTTACTGTCTATATATATTGATAGGTAGAGATACTTCAATATTGAGTTCTTTCATCAACCATTGCAACCATATAATTTCTGTGACTGTGATTGCCATGCTTCTATATTCAGCCTCACCTGAACTTTCAGAGATAGTTAACTGTTTCTTTGCTTTCCATGAGACTAGTGACCCTCTATATTGCACAAAATATCCCGTAACTAATCTTTTCGTTTGAGGCATGAGGCCCAATCTGCATCACAATATACAGTAATAGTATTTTCTGGACTACTATACAATAAAACACCTTGACCTGGCTGATTCCTCACATACCTTATAATTCTTAGTGATGCTGTATTATGTGACCTCTTAGGGAGTTGTAAGAACTAACTTAGTGTTTGAACTCCAAATGAGATGTCACATCTTGTCATGGTTAGGTAAAGTAGCTTGCCTATAATTCTTAGATAAGTTCCTTGATCTGTTAAGGAATCATCCTCTGTCATCTGTGATCCTACTGACTTGTGACCCTCATCATCATACTGTTTAGTGATCAACTTAGTGTTGGTGTCAATAGGTGTTCCAACTGGTTTGGGTGCACTTAAGCCTATTTCAGAGATTAATTGTAATGTATATTTCTTTTGATGCATTAAGATACCTTTCTTGGATCTAGCAAACTCAATCCCTAAGAAGTATCTTAGTTCTCCTAAATCTTTCATCTTAAAAGTTTGTTTGAGCTATTCCTTTGTTTCTTCAATCAAGTGTAAGCTACTTCCGGTAATTAGCATATCATCTACATAGATGAGCACAATCATAGTACCTGTAGTAGTCCTTTTTTTAAACAGAGAATGATCATACTCACTCTACTTGAATTCAAACTTCAGTAGTGCCTGAGACAACTTTACATTCCATTCTCTTGGTGCTTGATTTAGTCCATATAGGGATTTAGTGAGTCTACACACCTTATTCTCCCTTTGAATCTTAAATCCTTGAGGAAGATCCATATAGATTTCATCAGTTAAGTCTCCTTGCAGAAAAACATTGAACATATCCATCTGATGGATGTGTTATTAGTTTTGAGCAACAATAGTTAGGATAGTTCTGATAGTTTTCATCATCACAACAGGATTGAAAGTTTCTTGGTAGTCAATGCCTTCCTTTTAGCTATATCTTTTAGCCACTAATCTTGCCTTATACCTCTCAATTTCACCTGAACTTTTATATTTGATCTTATAGATCCGTTTGCACCCTTTACGAACTTTTCCTTTTGGAAGAGTAACCACATCCCAAGTGTGATTAGTCCGTAAAAGATCAATTTCAGACTTTATTGCTTCTATCTATTTAGGATCAGTTATAGCTTTCTTATAGTTCCTAGGTTCTATAATAATAGGTACTTTAGATAAGTATGTTTGATAGGGCTGGTTTACCTTATAATATGAGAGATACTTGTCCAGTGAGTAGGGTGTTTGTTGAGCAGTCACGGAGATAAAGTCCTTCATTCATAATGGAGGTCTTTTGCCTCTTGAAGATCTTCTGCTCTCTTCTTGTTGAACAACTGGTATATGTGCATCTTGCACCATAGCTGGTATGGGAATATGTGAATCTCCTGCAGAAGAGCCTGGTTCTTGATCATGAGCAAGAGGTGATCCAGCAATATAGTGTCTATGAGTCATTTCTCCTAAATATTATTGTTTGGTATTGATCTTGTGACTTGAAAGAGAATATATCTTCTTTGAACAACACATCTCTGTGTATAAAGAAAGTATGAGATGTCAGATCATATAGTAAGTAGCCTTTTTAAGTAGTAGCATAGCACATATGAATAACTGTCCTTGACCTGCTCTTAAGTTTATCAGTTTCCTGCAATGCTTTGGCAAAACACAAGCATCTTAATACTCTAAGGTGTGATACAGAAGGATGTTTATAAAATTCAATGTATAAGGAGTGTTTTTGTTAATAAAAGAACTTGGTAGTCTATTTTTGATATATACAACAGCCTAAACACACAAACCCCAAAATTTAAGTGAAATGTGTGCTTAAATCTGGTAGCTCTTGTGAGCTTAAGAATGTGTCTATGTTTCCTTTCAGAAATGCCATTTTGCTGAGGAATATAAGCACATATAGTTTGGTGTATAGTACCTAAGGAGTTAAACAAGTTTGAGCACACACTATTCAAGAATTCTGTACCATTATCTGTCCTAATGTATTTTACAGTTTTATCAAACTGTGTTTTAATATAAACTAAGAACTGTTGAATAATAATGCATACATCTAATTTAAGTTTTAAAAAAAATATTGAAGTGTATCTTGACAAGTCATCAACCACAGTAAGAAAGTATTTATGACCATCATGAGTAGGGGTTTTATAAGGTCTCCATAAATCCATGTGCAATATATCAAAACAAACAGAACTTTTTAAAATACTTGCAGGAAAATGTATTCTTGTTTGTTTAGGACAAGGAAAGATTGTGCATTTATTAACAATGTCAGTTATTCTATTTGGGTCTAATGACAGTAACTTCTGTAATACTGAGCTAGATACATGAGCAAATCTTTTGTGCCATAAAGTTATGTCTAAGTTGGATTCTATCTTAAGCAAAGGATCAGAATAACTAGCTGCAATATTAACATCTCTTGAACTTGGCTTGCTGGATAATAGATAGAGTCCATCATCTTCTTTACCGATTATATTCACCTTTCCATGTGAGAGATTATGAAACACACAAAAGTTAGGAAAAAAATAGCAAAATATTAGAGTTTCCTTGTGCTTTTTGATACTGATAATAAGTTGAACTTGAATTGTGGTATGTGATATACTCCAATGATGACATTATTATTAGGTAAAGTACTTGAACCAATAGATTCAACGAATGGAATATCACCATTTGATAGACTTTATTTATTTGGATTAGTAGTTATATGGACAGTGGTTTTGTCCAGAAAGTTTAGGTCTGCTACCGTGTGGTTGGTAGCACCTGTATCAATTATCCATGCAAGATTAATACTTGCTTTAGCATTGGAAGTTAGACAAATATTCATACCTGTCATATTGCCTACAACATTGGCTGAATGAACTGATTCTGGAGCTTTATTCATAAACTGAATTAACTGTTGATATTGATCCTTTGTGAGACTACAGTTTTCCAGCTGAACTTGTTGTCCAAATGATGAATCATGTCTTGAAAGCTGACCAATGTCCAAGTTAGTGGATTGAGAAGTATAGTTAGAAACTCCATGATCTTGAGATATAGATTGTTTAGAGACTACATTATATGCAGTGTTAGGTCCTCTTTTCTTGAACTTGAAATCTTTTTGTAACACCCAAACTTAGGAAAGAGTCTCACATCGGCAAAACACAAGAGGGATATTGGATATATAAGTGAGAAAGCCTTATTCCCTAGTGACGCATTTTAAAGCCGTGCGGGCCTAGGCCCAGAAGGGACAATATCACTAGTGGGTTGGGCAGAGACAAGGGTGTCTCAGGCCTATGTGGTTTAGGATGCCCGTCACGGCCAGGGCCTCGGCTTGGGTCATGACAGAATGGTATCAAAGTCGCTCCTGTGTCATCCCTGTTGATATGGGCCAGAGTTCAAACTGAGTGTAGAAAAATTTCAGTAAGGCGGGGCAAACCTCAGTCCTGAGTCTAGAAAAATCCCATTCGGTGAGGCAAACCTCAGTGAGGACATTGAGTCCGTAAGGGGGGTGTATGTAACACCCCAACTTAGGAAAGAGTCCCACATAGGCAAAACATAGGAGGGATACTGGGTATATAAGTGAGAAAGCCTTACTCCTTAGTGACGCATTTTAAAGCCGTGTGGTCCTAGGCCCAGAGCGGACAATATCACTAGTGGGTTGGGCAGAGACAGGGGTATCTCGGGCCTGTGTGGTCCGGGATGCCCATCATGGACAGGGCCTCAGCTCGGGACGTGACACTTTTGGATTGCCCACTAACTTACAGAAATTCTCCATAGTATGATTCTTAAGTTTGAAGTAGTCACAAAACAGATGACTATTCTTCTTGAATTTTTGAGAACCACCACTCTAGAGTATGCAACTAGCTCAAAGCTTTGTTGTCCTGATAAGGGATTAGGACCCAAGATACCTGTTGAAGCTACAATAGATTTTTAGATTTCATCAGACATAGTCATGGAATATGATTGATTCACAAAAGTAAGAGGGATCATTAACAAGATTTGTGATCTTACTTGTATATTTGAATCATTCAACCCTATAAGAAACTGAAATAATTTGAGCTTTTGCAAATGTATCATATATTCCATGGATTTATCACAATCATAGGAAGGAGCAAGTACCATTGCCTCAAATTTTTCCCATAACCCTTTCAACTTTGAGAAGTAAACAGATACATATCTGGTTCCTTGGGTTAGAGTGAGAATCTCTTTGTGCAGATTGAAGGTTCTTGACCTATCTATTTTATTGTATCTCTCAGCAAGATCTTTCCAGACATGCTGGGGACAAGAAGCATACATGATTCTAGTCTGTGGCTCTGCAGTCAATCCATGAGACCCTGAACCAGTTGTAGTATGTGTCATTCTTGATTGTCAAGAATCAGCTAAATTGTGTATCAATATTTTAGCAAAATTTAGATCGAAATGTTCAACTAGTAACACTTAACCTGCCTTTGATACCATGTAGTTTTACATGAATTTACTGAAGAGCATAAGCAAGAACTATACTAAGAACTTAGAAGAAAGGGAAGGATAGAGAAGAACATAATATTTTAGAGAAGCAGAGAAGAAGAAACTGTTATGATATTGCTTATTATTTCTCAATCTTTATTATATAGATCATATATATATATACACACATACATATATGATCATATATATGTATACACACACACACACACACACACACACATATATATATATATATATAGTTGTAGAGTAACTAACTTAGCTTGTGAATTAGCTACTAACTGCCTAACTACATTACCTAATGGCTAGTAACTGTAAATGTGAATTCCAGCTACAGTAATAACTGTAAATTAGAATCTACAGTGAGTACTACTACAACCTCCTAGCTTGTGTATTGACAGTATGCAAACCATTCTCAACATCAACTCTAACTTGAAAAATTGGACACCCAAGTGACATCTCACTACATGCAGTAGAAAATTACTGTAGAAAATTTAGCTAAATTATATGCTAGAGTTTTTAGTCCCAAAAATATGTAGGATGGTATTATACTTCCAAATTAGTATGGCTTGAGATTCGAAATTCACAAATTGTATTGATTTCTCAAGAGGCTTTCATTATGAATTGCTCTCTGCTACACTTCACAAATTGTAGGTGCTTTAGTGTTACGATCTAAGTGCATGGCACATATTTTCTTGTCTAGCCTCACAAATCTCATAAATTTGTTATTCGGGCTATGTCAACATCGAGTTCAAAAAATCATGTATTATGTAAATTTGTGTAATGTATTATAAAACTCTTCATTTTCCTTATTCAAGGGTGTGACCTAGTAGTTAATGAAGTTACTGAAAATCACGAGATCTCATATTCAAATTCAGTAAAGACAAATACATGCACTAGATGATTTCTTTCTAATTATCCTACCATTAATGGATAGAGTTATCTGGTACCTGTTATTGGTGGGAGATGACAGATTTCCCTTAAAATAAGTCGAAGTATGTGCAAACTGGCTAAGACACCACTGTTATATATATATAAAAAAATCACTTCATCTTCGTCTCTCATTCCAATGTAAAATTCTCCTAAAGTGTTATGTATACCTCACATTTAAAAAATTTTCAACCTAAAAATCTATGATTCCTTATTTTTGGACTATCTTCATCGACCGATCCTCTGTATAAGCCTCACATTTAACAAGTATTCTTTTACAATATAAATCACCTCCATGGTGGGGGTTTAGGTAGATCCCTACCGGTTCATAGTTTAAGTAGAAGTTTTACAAGAGGAGAAATACGGTCCTTTCCTCTATGAGGCATAATGAGGATGAAAATTTCATCCCTGTACAAAAAAATATCCTATCCTTTGGTTACAAATGATACTTCTATCTAAAATAGGATAGTCATAATAATCAACTTCAACAGCTATTTTCCAAAGGGTATGATTTTTTTCTTACCAAACAAACCTCAGTTGGTTGAAACAATCCAGGAATAGTTTCTAAGTCCTCATTTGTTTGCACTTAATGGAGGTCTGAATCTGAATGATTCAGACTTCAGATCATTAAGTGCATTTATTTTTCATTAAGATTTTAGCTCTTAATAGGTCTGAATAGGTCTTAATCATTCAGATCTAGAACTAAGTCTTAATCGTTAAGAGACATTCTTGTGTTGAATAAACCACCACTCTATTCATAATCATCGGTCACCACCACTAACTACCTCTGCCACCACCACTATTTCCAACCATCACCTAGCCACTAACCACCACCATCACCAACCACCTCCATCATTCACAATCATAATTGCTACTAACCACTATTTTCAATCGCTACCATATCTACCACCTTCATTGATTTTATTATATCTATCCCTATCAGCACCTGATGTGAATTTTGAATTAGAGGCTCCTTTTCTCTCTTTTCTTCTGAACGCTCCTTCTCCTTTAACGTTCCAATCTAATAGCCACTTTTGACTGCCGGTGACTCCAACTCTATCGCCGGCGATGGTGTTGACGCCCCAGAATAGGTAAGGTCCACTCTCTCTTTTTTAATCTCTCCCTCTCCAGTCCTCAGTTCTCTCTCTCCCTGGTACTCTCTCCTCCGAGCCCATTTCTCACAGCGACACTGAGGGCGGCACCGGTCTGAACCGATGAAAACAGTTGGTTCGATGAAAACCAGTGACCAGCGTTCGACAACTGCAAGGAGACGCGCCGACAAAATTCTGATGATATTCTGGTGGTATATTTTTCGACAAACCTATTCCGGCAATAATATTCGACACTAAAATTGTAGTATCCAGCAATAGCAGGAGTACTCCCGGTGACTTCTAACCCTTGAACTTGATTTTATTTTATTGTATTGTATTCTTATAATTTTTTTGGTATTTGCATTGCCTGTAATTTGTGTGGGATTTTCTATCTGTTAAGTGAGTTTCTAGTAGCTATCGTTCTTAAAATTTGGATTTACTGTGTGCTTTGAGGGTGTTTTACTATTTTGCTATTTTTGAACCTTTCTGTTACATCTGGTGAGTAGTGGCTGGGGTGGTAAATGGTGAACTAGGGTCATATCCTGGGGGGCTGGAGGTAGGTCGGGGCTTGGTGTTGGGTTAAAGTTGAGACGTGGAGGCCGGGGTTTTAGGAAAGGAGAGTCGAGAGATGATAAGTTGAGGGTAGGATCATGGAACATAGGGACCCTTCAGGGTAAGTTGATAGAGCTAGTTAAGATTAAAGGTAAATTCTATAGAGCTGTATCCGACCAGCTATGTTATATGAGGCGGAGTGTTGGCATGTTAAGAATTCTCACGTCCAAAAGTTGAAGGCGGCAGAAATGAGAATGTTGTGTTGGATGTGTGGATTTACGAGGGCTGACAGGGTTAGGAATAAGACTATTCGGGAGAAAGTGGGAGCGGCTTCGGTGGAGGATAAGTTGTGGAAAGTGCGGTTGAGATGGTTTGGCCACGTGATGAGGAGGGGCACGGATGCCTCAGTTCGTTAGTGCGAGAGACTGGCCTTAGAGGGTTTTAAGCGGGGTAGGGGTAGACCGAAAATGTACTGGAAATGAGTCATTAGACGTGACACGGAGCAGTTACAGCTTACTAAGGACATGACCCTTGATAGGAAGGTTTGGAGGAAAAGTATTAGGCTTAAGAGCTAAGGTGTGTGGTCGAGTGGTAGTTAGTAGATAGGAGGGTTAAGAATAACTTGGTGGGTAGTTCTAGTTTTGGGGAAGGGGGATCGTTGGTTTGTTGATTATACTTTATTTTCGTGGATGTTACTTCTTTGTTACTTTATCATGTTGCTCTTCTTTTGGTCTACGGTCCTTTGTCTTAAGCCGGGGGTCTATTGAAAATAGCCTCTCTACTCCTTCGGGGGTAGTGGTATGGACTGCGTACATTCTACCCTCCCCAGCCCCGCTGTGTGGGAATAGACTGAGTTTGTTGTTGTTGTTATATCTCTATCAGCACCGTCAATGCCAACGCCAATGCCGCCGCCGCCACCACCACCACCTCCACAATCATCAATCACTATTGGTAAATCCCAATTACTAACAAACTCATCCATCACAACCATTGTCATCACTAACTACTACTAACACATCATCAACATCCACACATTCTTCGGTCACCACCACCATCACCATTGTCACCGATGTCACCACCTCTACCAACACTTCAACCATTATCATCACTATAATATATCTCTACCATCACAGCTACCAACATCTCCAACTACCACCAACACATCGACAACCATCATGCATTTATTTTAAAGCTATCACAATCAACACCTCCAACTACTAACATCAATCAACTTCACATCACTACCACCACTACCAATCGCTACCATCATAACTGTCACTACAATACCAAACATCTCTACCATCACAACTATCATCATCAACACTACTAACCACTAACATCAATCATTACCACCACCACTACCATTACAAACTATCTCCATTATCCTAACAAATATAAATATTTTTTTCAATCAAATAATAATTTTACTATATTAAATTAAATATTTTTTAAATATAATTACTTTTTATTTGAATTATATTTTTTATTATATATGTAAATAAATAAATTTTGCATATTCAGATATTGGAAAATAAATAGTTTTAATTATTTAATTTTCAGACCTAAAGATAATATTTTAATTATTCAAATATACATTCAGATTGAGAGACTTATGAATCTTAATAAAAATAAATGCAGGGTAAGTGAGTTTATAATAATAATAAAGCATAGGAGTACTTTTGGACTACTGAAATCTCTCTTGAAACAGGGAATGACCAACTTTATTTATTTCCACCATACCTGCATAAGAAATAATAATATCTTCTGCTGATTATAATTATTTAAACTAGATCACTTTTTGGATGGAAGAGGAAAAAAGGCATATTATCTGATTGCCTCTGACCCACCCGAAAAATTATATTCAAATTACTAGCACCAGTAATAATGTACATGTTCTTTTCCTTGATTATAATAGGTTATAATCATTTGGCAGTTTTATTTATTCAATTATTACACTGGTGGTGTCATACTCGAGAGCATGGTTAGCTATTTTATAATTAGAGGAGTTCGTCACGTTTTAGCATTTTCGGAATTATTACTTAAATAATTACTTAATTAATATTTATTATTTTAGAAAGCTCTTCTTCTTGATTTTTTTTTTCAACCGAAAAAAAAATAATTATGAAATAACAACTAGGGAGTATTCATTAAGTGACAGTCGATCAACCCAGCATTTTCGTGATTTTCGTCTCTGCACTTTTGGCTGATCTATGGACTATGATACAAGTGTACAAATGTGAATTAAATTAAATTAAGAAAAAAAAAACATAAAGTAGCATATTTAAGTATTAAATTATAAAAAATAGTAACACTTTTATCAAATTACATTTTGTAGCATATGTATTTGTATGTTTATAGCAACAGTTTGCAAAAATACAAAATACATATCGATCATAAGGACAGTAAAAATCATATGTATTTGTATTTTTGTAGCAATAGTTTGTAAAAATACAAAATACAACTTGCTATATTATGTAATTATAAAATTGTTGTTATGAAACTCATAATTAAGGGGATAAGTATGTTATATTAATGAAAAAGAAAACAGTACAAGACCCATAACAAATAAATTAAAAAATCCATATATACTAAAGGGAAATTTTCAAATTATAGAAAGGTAGATTACAAAAATAATTAATGATTCGCGGGGTACAAATTATATTTTAACTTATATTAGATGAACATATAGAGTGTATGATAAGATTTCTATAAAAATATATCTTCCAATTGTGAAACTAAAAATCTGAGGAATCTTAATAGCTCAATTATTTTCCTACATGAATTTTTACTTCAATTGCTGTTTCATAAAAGATAAAGGAAAAGAGAATAGGAAACGAAAGTAATCACGTTTCACATGTTTGAAAATTATTTTTTAATAAGTTCTAGAAGTGTTTTGGTACACAGCAAATGGAGATGACAAATACAGTAATTATTAGTGGTGTGTCTGGTGCGCCATGATATTTTGGGGCCACTAATGTCTACTAAAAGGAAGAACAAAGCAAATTACTGCAAAACCCACGTGGAAGTACAATTTTCATCGGGTGACTAGTCGAGTTCTGTTATAAATGATTTACATACGTTGTTGTCATGATTCATTGAGATTTAATATTTTATTGCTAGTTGACGTTACATTGTTTCTACATAAAAATAATTACTCCTACTTTTCAATAATTTCAAAATACTATCCATTTTCCAAAAGTCATTCGAGATGATGAGCTACCAGAGAACCCAAGATACAACGTAACTAGTTAATGAAGTGATTGTAGCTGAATCAATGAAATGCATTTGGATAGCTAGACAGTTATAACTTTATAATCAACTACTTTTATTTTGACAGCTGGGGATGTATACTACCATTGCAATAATTTAACCTCTAGTCATTCATCCATTTACAATTACTAGGCATATAAATATTCATTGTATTCGTACAATTATTAGGCACCCCAAAATTCATTGAATATTGTACTAATTTTCCTTTTAATAATTCCTTATATAAACTTTCACAATTTTCAACTCACAGGCTCACATGTTTTAAATTTAGTAGCTTCTACCAAAGGTCAGGGGTGGATCTAATGTTCATACGTGAGTTCATATAAATTTAATAGCTTTTGTCTATATTTTATATATGTATTAATGTAAGAATTGAAAGAAAATTTTGGGAACAAAATTGCAAAGGAATTGCGTAAAATATTCTTCTCCGTTACTTAATTGATTGATAACTTTGTACAATGTCCTCTCTCAATATACAAGTAAGAAAATGAAGTAAAACTAAAACAAAAATCAAATCTAAACACTTAAAGACTCCTAAATAAGGTACAAAATAATAGAGAGATACACTTAAATAAGTAGGATACAAGCCCAAATAAGAATACATAAAAGAATTACCTAGAGTGTACAAAAAGAAACAAATAATATGTACAAGAATTTTCTGAATATAGGACGAAATTAATGTGTTGAGGTTGGCCAAGCAACAACCGAATAATGTTGAGGCTGACACCAGCCATGCACTGCAACACACGAATATACAATAAGATGAAATATGTGAATGATTCTGGTCCAATGAACAAATACAACATATATCTCAACAATCCTCCTTAAGTTGGAGGGTACGAACGAACACCCGACTTACCCAAAACATTGTGATGAAGAGGCCCAGTGAGTAACTTTGTGATGCGATCAACTAATTGAGAGGAAGATGAAATGAATGAAAGTGAAATAAGGTCATCTAAAAATTTTTGTCGAACAAAATAGCAGTCGAGCTTAACATGCTTTTTTCACTTGTGAAATAGAGGGTTCTTAGCAATATTGCTGCTTGACTATCTTAATAAAGATGCACAGGTAGTCGTATTGAAATAGAAAGGTCTTGAAATAGATGAATCAACCATGTGAGCTCGACAACAACGCATCTCATAGAACGATACTCAACCTCTACGGAGCTAAGAAAAATAGAGGTTTGCTTCTTTGATTTTCAAGAAATTGGAGAACCCCAAGTGATTTATAAAATCCACTAATAGATTTTCTTAAATTTATACATGTACCCTAATCCGAGTCACAAAAGACAAACAACTCAAATGAAGATGATGCATTCAGAAAGAGGCCCAAACCGAGGTCTTTTGATAATTAATGAAGAACCCATGATGTAGCAGTGAGATAAGGCAAATGAAGATCTTGCATGTATTGGCTAAGATGTTGTACAATGAAGGTAAGATCCGGCCTTGTACGAGTAAGATAATTCAACTTACCAAAAAAATGCCTATAAATAGTGAAATTAGGAATAAGATTCTCATAATTAAGACGTAGCTTTATTGTTGGATCAAGAGGAAATGAAACGGGTGACATATGTGTGACATCAAATTCTTTCAGAAGATCAACTGTAAACTTCTGTTGTGAAAGTATGATGCCATGAGGCTCTCTCAATACCTCTATGGTTAAGCAAGAATGTAAGTCTCATAAATCCTTGATCCAAAACTCCTCATGCAAAAAACCTTCAATGAGTTAATTAGTTCTGCGACATCATTTTCTGTTAAAATAATGTCATCGACGTATACTACTACTATTGAAATAGAGGAGTCTGATTTTTTCACAAATAAAGAATAATTATTAAGAGAATAAGTGAACCCTTTAAAATTATGAGCAACTCTAAGCCTTGAAAACCACTACCTAAAGGCCTGATGAAGTTCATAGATAGAATTGTTAAAATTGCAAACATGAGATAGTGAGGGTGGGATTTTTCCATTAGGGAACTTCATGTATACTTCCTTATGGAAATCTCCGATGTCTCCGAAATTATGTTTCTCAAAAAGTATAAAGCGATCGCTGAATCAAATATGGAATCCAACAAGGTTGGTGTCGATCCCACAAAATAATTTAAAATTTCATCAAGCGTTTGTCTAAGCAATTGGTAAATAAGCAAAAGAAGGGGGTTTCATAAAACAAAAGAGCAATGATAATAATTGTTAATTATTGGATTTATAATCAATATAAGAAAGGTACTAGGACTGCGGTCTTCAATAACTTCATAATTTCATAGGTTCTCCATACTTTATTGATCTCTTATGATATTCGGCATGCAGAATCAATAAGTTATGTATCATCTAACAAATTAGATTATGCCCTTTATAGATGACTATACTCAAGCACAAAGGTTCATGTGTCATGAATGTTACATTACTAATCCCTAACTATGACCTCAATATAGTCTTTCTCGTTTACCGGCTCAAGGTCAATTAAATGAAGATAACTCCAAGTCTTGTTGCTGACTAATTATTCCTATCCGAGTACCTTTGCTAAAGTCCAGAGCAGAGATCGGATGAGTTTTAATGCATTCACTCGTTAGAATGCAATAAAAACTAAAAAAAGAATAATATATGCCCAACGACCCTTTGAGAATCACCTTGTAGTTCGAACACTACTTTGTTAATTCTTCATGATTCCCATAACTGTAGTTGTGGTATTTAGCTACTCATAATTGTAAGTACACAAGAAGGATTCAAAGATGGAAACATAATTATGAACTTACAATAATAAGAAAACTCCAAAATCTCTTGAATTCAAATCCTAGAAATGATGTTCGTGAAATTCCAAAAATATTCCTTAGAATATCAATATAAAGTTGTAAAATATAAAAGAGTGTAAACTCATACAAAAAATCCCATAGAAGTATTTATAGATATAATAAAACCTATCCTAATACAAATAGGAAATATTGGTCTATTATCTCGTACAAGTGGAAGTTATGATCGTGGTTAGATACCACGATCGTTCTTTGGTGCTTGTGGTTTCATCAAGGACTTTCTCATCTTCAAGTCTTCAATGGTACAACTCTTTGTACAATGCCTTTTTATCCAAGTACGATAGCATAATGTTATTGTCTAATCATCTTTAACTTAAATTTCTATAATCTCCACTTCTCCCCTTTATACAACGACCTCAAGGTACGATTGTCATTTCTAAGAAAGATCATGGGGACCTCTCGTCTGGTGGTTCTTACACTTAGTTTCTATAGCCTTGTTTTCAAGCCTTCCTTTCTACGACTAAATGGTACACTTATATGATCATGGTATGATCGTAGGATCTCTTTGTCTGATTAATTCTTGAATGCCACTTCTCTGTTTCTTACTATAATGACCTAGTATGATCGTAATTAGATTCCATGATCGTGCAATGATCGTTTGGGGCTCATTTCAGGCCAAATTCTAGCACTCCATTCTATGTGGCCTGTTTAACTTGTAAAAACCCAAAAATCCATCATATCCACATAAACATACTCTTGTACTTGCAATGTTGCAAATTCATAACACATCAAACACCCTCAACTTAGAATATTTGCATATCCTCAGCCAAACAAAACACATTAACTCAAATAAGTCGCTTATCCTTAAAAAAACTAATAACACTCTGGCAGTCCAAGTTTCACAAAAAGCTAAATTTTCAGCATGCATACACCAAAACATAGTTTGACACCCTACAATGACATTCAAAATCAACCAGTGCAGTGTATATTTAAATTAAACAACACAACACAGTAGAATCAATACATGACATTACATTATCGGCTGACAACCCAACACGTTAGATAAATGACATTACCTGAACAAGTAACAACTAACCTATAACCCTTATGCCATCACAACAAAGAAGTCCTAACACTCAATATGCAATGTAAAACAAAATCTTGGACGAATCAAATCTCTTATTCTCATAAGAAAGTTTGGTTTGTGTTCGTTTAGTACCATAACTTGTCCTTATTTCTATGCCTTCTCTTTTGGATAGTCAGATTAGGATCACTATAGGTCTTTATTGTCTTATAATTTAGGCTCGAGGGTAGGTATGGCATATATTAGTATAATGACTAATCCTCCTTGACACTTTACTTTTTCTGGCTTCCACTTTCTCTGCCTCGTTTTATTTCTTTCCCCTTTTTAATTATTTACTTTTCAGACCAACAGTGCAGTTTTATTTTATTCAACTTTTCTTTTTCTTCTTCTTCTCAACCTCCCTCTCTCCTTTTTCACACAACACCCACATATCTTTTTTACCATACATTCTTCATACCCAACTTTTTACGCACCTCTATAATAGCCATCCTCAGCTTAGAGGATTTTTCTGAGTTGAGGTACACAGTGTCCAATGAGGGACTAGGACCAAAGAAGGTTCATTATGAAAATCAACAAGGTGAATAGGATAATTCAAAGAATAGGTCTAACTAAGCTCAAAATTAGGCTCAAAGGATGTTTTGTTTATTTGGTAGGCTTATTAGAATTTTATGGGCTCATTTCATAAATGGCCTATGATCCTTTCTTAGCCTTCTGTCCTACAACTTTACCGAGACTAATCGGACAAGTTCTTAACCGCATACATACACCGACTCAGTACATCCACACATACTCTCGACTTTGGGCTATTTTCTCAGTCACTAACTATTTTCTTCAAGCATAGTCAGGTTAGGTTATTACACTAATACTTCTAATGCCATAACCAGATCCAAATAGCGGTTACAGTTCAAGAAATCACACAACACCACACAAAAAGGAAATTTTGGAGGGTCATCATTTAACACGCTCAACAACTATTGCATGATTTTCATTACTTTTGACTGCTCCATGTTTTCTCAATTTACTCAAAGTTACACATAATACCTAAACTAATACAAAACAACACAAAAATATAAATTAACACCTAAACATGCTAGTTCTAACTATGATATCGTAGCCGAGGAAAAGAAATACAATAACAAAAACCCTCAGTTATGTTACACTTCTACCCCCAACTTAGAAATCATGTAATGTCCCCACTGCACAAAATCATGGAAAATAAATATTGGGCAAGTGACATACCTACAGTGCACTAAGCGCTTGTTGTACTCTAATTAGTTGAGATTCGATATGGGACCCCTCCCTCATATTCTTTTTTCATGGCCTCGGGTGTGGTCGGAGCACTCTAAGCTATGTGGGCATCGGTGGTGGCCACTGCACTCAATGTCTCAACAGTGGGGTAAATTTGTGTTGGCCCCCAAACTTTGTTCCACCACCTCAACTGTTGGTGGTAACTCAATTCCCTTTGGAATCACTGCCTCGAAGGTCTGTGCATCATCTTTTGTTCTTTTTTTTCTTTTTTTCACTCTTCTCACCTTTTTTTCTTGAGACCTCCTTCGATGGGGATGCAAATCCTTACCCGTTTTCTCCAAATCCGTATTATTACCCTCAACTCTCGAGGGCCTAGAGTAAAAGTCTAGGATGATAGAGTCTATGTCCACCGCAAAATCTGCTACTGAGTTTATAGATGGAGGTGAAGGAGGTGCAATCGGCATCGCCCGCTCAGTAAGTATCCAGACAGTTTCTTCAAGTATGGTTATGTCAGTAGTAATGGATCTCATGTTAGGATCCTGGATTGCATTTAATTTAGCCGAGATATGTCTCTCAAACCTACTACTTCATGAATCTCATCACTCATGTAAGGTTTGACACCTACTCCAACATTTTAATTCGTGTATTATGTAGCATTTGTGTCCTCAAATTTGCTCCAGTTGAGCAGTTTGTATCAGTGTATAACCAGCTGGAGCATGTGTATATGTACTAAATAGTGCAATAGCCGGTTGTGAGGTCGATAAAATAGCATTGATCTCAGATGTCGAAATCTCACTAGTTGGGGCACCCCCAGCTATATTAGGAATCTCCATACCCCGAGCTTAAGCTGTCAGGTTTCTTAAATTCTTTATCAATGCTATTTTTGCATTTCTTATAGTAATTAGTAAATCTGTCTACTGCGTTAATGAATAAATGCCTGAGTTTTACTATAACTATGTGATGAGATAGGGTAGTGGCAAAGTGGACTGAACTGTAGCACCCTATCTCGTATCTCCTTGGTGATGATCCACGGGATGTTTCGCTCTAACTCTGTTATTAATGTTGCAACTAACCCAGCTTTAGCCACCCCCAAAGTGTTGTCATTAGCTGTAGGCGCAATTTAGTGTCTTACCATTGATCACCAAGCCTTGACAACAAACTTTAATGTGTACTTATAAATTGATGTTTCATTGATCCACAGAGCATTCTCACTATTTTCAGCAATGTGGCTCGCCAACCACCTATAATACATTAGCTTGTTATCTACACTCAACTTCTTTTCCCTCATTAGATTATTCGTCCCAAAATTATATTCTGAGGTATCCTCTACCTACTCAAATGGATCTCTGAACAAGGCATTAGAAATTTCCCTAAGGGACACGTCTACCACAGTGTCCCGGACCCAAACAGTGTCAATTTGGGGCTGATTCTTGATGTTTTTATCCTTGGCTAATGAGGTTATATTCTTCAGCATTGTTGTGTAATTATCATAAAATTCTCGTATAAATTCTGGACCATATATGCGGGTTGGGGAGGGGGGTATAGTCATTTACCCAGTTAGTATCTTTCAAAACCCTGTACTAATTTCAGGATATTTTGAAGGGACTCTGGTAGTATCTAGGGCTCTTCTTGGATATTTATTTTCTTGTTGACCTCTCCAGTCAATGAAACTCCATCGATATAATAATCTTAAAAATTTGGGACTACCCAAGGTCATTGATTTACACCTTTTTAAGGTGGGGCAACAACAACCCTTTTAGAAGATTCATTGTTAGATTCCTCACCCCATATAGGTATGAGTCTACCCTTCCCTCTTCAGACTGTGGAAGGTTAATGCGAGTGACAGTTTCTACCAAGGTCATAGAAGTGGTGGCCTTAGCCTTGGCCTTCTTAAGATCTTTGGCTTTGCCCCTCGTGGTCCGAGGAGAGTGTTGTTCAACTGAGGGAATGGTAGAGTATTTAACCTCTGTCCCATTAGAGCTATCAAATTCACTCTTTAAGGACTTAGATGGGGCTCTACTCTTAGCAATTTTTTCTCGGAGAGCCTTCTCTTGCGTCTTCTTGACTTAGGATCCATAGTATCTGTAAGGAAAATGAATTAGTTCCAATTTTTAAACAGTTTGCAAGTACAGGAATATCTCAAATGACTCCTCCTACGATCGTGCAATAAAGGTACTATCATACCATCTGATTATAGGAAGAGTTCTCCAAAAGTACTGGGGAAATATTACATTAGACGATTGATTTCTACGATCATGCATAAAAGTATGATCATACCTTTTAATTATAGGAACAATTCTAAAGTACTAGAGGCATGTCATACTAGATGAGTACATACCATGATCATACCTAGATAGGACGACCAAGGAATATGCTCACATAATCAGAACATTTAAGGAAGAACTGATACCTCACAATGACCCAACCTATAGTCGTATTCAGATACTACGATCTATGTTGTGTCGTGGAGTACACTGGCACTTAGCAGATTTTAATAACCCACTCTCTGACCCCTTTTAGACCTAATTAACTCCAGTTTTGACTAATATTTTGCACCAATGGTTACTCAGACCTAGGAGTAATATTTAGTACCCTATTACTATGCTACCCGCAAAAACTTATTTGGTCTCTCAACAGTAAGGTTTTGATTGCAGTACTTACAGGTTTGTAGTTTGAACTGAATTTTAGAGAGAGTGCATAGGTTTGGAGCTTGAGGAATAACTTGACATGCATGAATTACAGGTAATGTACTTGCTTTTTCTATATATATCAATTAAGAGTAAAGTTTTAGCTTTAAAAAATGATTGAAAATGGCTTAGTTTTTTAAACCGTGTCTCAGTTATAAGGTTTAAATATTTGAACCCTAATTGAGTTTGCAATTCAGGTTCTCAATTTTTAGGTGGAATCCTCCGATGATCCTCCTTAGATCATAGCATTGAACCACAATCGTAATATTTTATCTGAATATGCGGGTTGAAGAAAACTTACCTAGGAACTTACTAGCCTTAAGGACGATCATGGAATGTAATCATGACCTTTCTTTAAGATCTTAGGTTCATGCCATGATTTATATATTTTAGTAAAGTAATCAGATGATTGACATCATGATTGTAACATCTGGATAAGGTCATGGTATCCAATTATAGGATGACTCCTAAATTTCATCCTTCAGAACTTTAGTGAATTGGGAGCAGACGGCTGAACCCATGATCGTGGGTTCTCCCTATGGTCTTTCAATCCTCTCATGGGTTCAAAGTGAGTTTAGTTCTACACTTTTTTTCCTACATAATCCCTACACACAAAACACATATTATCCTATAAAATTAATAAGTACAAATTATGGGTTGGCTCACAAGAAATGCTTGATTTAACATTGCGGCGCGCCGTGGCTATGTAAGTTAGTTAGACATCACCAATAAGCTTATTACTTGCCACCTATGAAGCACCTAGTTTAATGTCGTGGAACGAATCGAGTTGGCTTGTTTTCTTAAGCCTCCCTTAACTCTACTTCACACATCAACTTCAACTATTCTTTTTCACCTAAATAGGGTTTCACCCTTTCACCATTGACCATAAATTTTAGACCTTATTTTCTTTCAAGTTCAATTGCTCCATAGGGGGCACTGTAACTACTCTATATGGGACTTTCCATTTTGATCTCAACTTCCCAGGTATAGCTTTAATCTTGAGTCAAACAATAGTACCATATCACCTACATTAAATTCTCTCATCTCAATCTTGCGATTATTTAGATTTATTTTTTTTATACAAGGTTGAACTCTCACAAGCATGGAGGTAAAATTCATCCATCTCATTAATCTGTTCTAATCTCATCTTTTCTGCATTACTCTATTCCAGATTCAACCTCTTCAATTCCCACAATGCCTTATGCTCAATATCGATAGGTAAGTGGCATGCTTTTCCATACACAAGTTGATATGAGAGGCATCAATACGAGTTTTGAATGTTTTCCATTAAGCCCATAATACATCAACTAAATTCCTAGCCCATTCCATCCTATTGGCATTCACAATCTTTGCTAAACTAAACTTTATCTCTCGATCGGAGACCTCAACTTGCCCGCTTGTTTGAGGATGGTGTCGTCACCTTGTATTTCACACACTATATTTATCAAGCAGTGCCTTAAATAGACGATTGGAAAAATGGGATTCTCCATTGCTAATGATAATACTTGGTGCCCCAAATATAGAGAATATATTTTTTTAAGAAAGTTATAATGCTTTTTCCTTCGTTGTTTGAAAGTGCAACTGCCTCCACCCACTTCAAAACATAGTCGTCAGCCACCAATATATAATTCATACCATACGAGCTCACAATGAGGCCCATAAAGTCAATACCCCAAACATAAAATAGCTCAAGCTCATAAATAGTAGTCATTGAAAGTTCATGTCTTCACGAGATACTCCCTTGCCTTTGACATTGGTCACAAGCCCTTGTATGGTTATGGTCATCTTTGTGAATGGTAGGCCGGTTATATCCATATTGTAAGATCTTATTCGTAGCCCGCACATCGTAATGGTGACCCCTAACTAGTGATGAGTGATATGCCTCTAATATGCTCATCATTTCAACCTCACAAACACATTGTTGAATCACACCATCTATATAAACCCAAAACAAGTACAACTCATCCCAAAATAATTTTCTTACCTTGTGTATAAACCACTTTTGCTGTTGAAATGACATATCTTTCGAAGCGAGATCACTTGTCAAATAATTATTAAAATCAACAAACCAAGGAGTTAAGTCTTGTGATGTTGCCAACGCTTGCTCATCTGGAAAAGTATCATCAATCTCAAGCTCATCCCCTAATTTTAGCATCGCCTCTTTCTCAAGGCATGATAAATGGCCAGCCACTTAATTTTGGGTCCTCTTTTGATTCTTAACTTCAAAGTCAAATTCCTGCAACAAACGTAGCCATATAATAAACCTCTACTTTGCAACTTTCTTCACCAGGATGTATCTAAAAGTTGCATGGTCAGTATGTACAATCACTTTTGTGCTAAGTAAATAACATCAAAATTTCTCAAATGCAAAAACAACAACAAACAACTCTTATTCAGTTAGAGTGTAATACTTCTGAGCAGGATTAAGTGATTTGCCAGGATAGTAGATGGAATGTAAGAGCTTCTATCGTATTTGGCATAGGACTAAATCTAGCACAAGATCCAATTCAGAGACATAATAATAAGGGCTAAAATCAAATTCTCTTTTAGAAACTTAAATTCCTTTAGACACATCTCATCAAACATAAATTTTACTTCTTTCTCTTACAACTTTTACAATGGATTTGTGATTTTAGAAAAGTCATTGATGAATCTTCGATAGAATCCTGAATGGCCCAAAAAGCTATGAATGCCCTTTATAGAAATTGTTGATGACAATTTTTCAATCACCTTAATTTTTACATTGCTAACCTTAATCCCCTTTTTCGAAATCTTGTGAACAAGAACTATTCCCTTTTTAATCAAGAAGTGGCATTTCTCCCAGTTCAACACCAAGTTACATTCCTCCCATCTCCTCAGAATATTGGAAAGATGTGCCAAATAATCATTAAATGAATCACCCCACAATTGATAAGTCATCCATGAGCACCTCAATAATGTCTCAGAAAAGATGGACATCATACAACGCAGAAAAGTTACGTAAGCATTGAATAAACTGAACCACATCCTTCTAAGTGACAACATCTCATATGAACAATTGAAAGTGATTTTCCTTAGTTTTCAGAAGAGACAGAAATCTGATTGTACCCTGAATAACCATCAAGAAAAAAATACCATTCTCTACCAGTAAGACAATCTAACATCTGATCCATAAAAGGCATAGGAAAATGATCCTTCTTAGTCCATGAATTTATCTTCTTATAGTCAATACAAACTCTCCATACAGTGACTGGCCTCATAGGAATTAACCCATTCTTTTTATTTGAAACCACAATGATTCCACCCTTCTTTGGTACACATAGACTGGGCTCATCTACTTGATGTTAGCAATCAGATAAACCACATCTGCAACCAATCACTTAATAATCTCTTTATTCATAACCTCTTTCATGGTTGGATTAAATCTTCATTGGAATTCAAAGCTCCAACCAACATTTATACACCATCACAAATCTCATAACAAGCTTAGAAAACACTTTAGTGTAAGTTCATCCAAAATCATCTAAGTTTGTGAAAAGAGAAAACCTAGCTATTTATAGCTATGGACTATTTATAACAAAATGGGCCAAAAAGTGACTCTAAACACAAAATGGGCCCAAAAGTGACCAAAGGTACCAAATATTCAAAAGGCGAGACTCCCTCATTGCCGAAATCATTATGGTGGATAACAATACTCCCATTCATCTCTAAAACAACATCTATTACCTTGAGTGAGTATTTTTGGGGTATTTAAGGGTGTATAATATTCTCTTTATTAAAGAGAATTTGTCCTTAAATTCAAGAATTCATCATTTAAAAGATCAAGATTCTCGGGAGAGTCCTTGGAATTAGGAAGGATCATAACTTTCTTAACCAAGTAAAATGAATGCTAATCTCTTTTTCTTAAGGCCAAAACTCTTCAAATGGAACTTTGTTGGCAAGAATATTTGGAACGGTGATACACCTATCACATGGACCCTCTATAACCTCTACATTCTCATCAAAATTATCAACCTCTTCTACGTGTTTTTCCTCTTGCTCTACTTCATCCTTGTAGTATGGGTCACCTTCTTGAAGTATAATTGTTCTTTAAATTGGAAACTCACTTATTCGGTGTCCATATAGTTGACTCCTAAAATATTAGGTACCCTTAAAATAAGGATTACCTCCTTCTCTAGAGGGATAGCATGGAGCATTATTCTCAATTTGTTTTTTTTTCAAAAGACTTGTTGAACTCAAAGCCTTGACTCCCAGTTGAGGACACTTGATGGATCATCTTAGTCTTGATGGACTTTCTCTGTACCTTGATATCTCAATCAACATCTGTAATACCCTGATTTTCTGAACCGAAATGCTACACGGTGTAAACTAACCCATGACTGATATCTGTACCTGTATACTGTATAATATCTCATAAAATATGCGAAAACATGAACTGTAAGGCCATAAGGTTCAATACTGATACATATATGAAAAATATGGTATAATAATACCAAAAAGATATAAATACTGAAGTCTGAACATCTAATCTGACATCTAGTCCGAAAGCCTTTAACTGAACTGAATAATGAGTTGAAGGAACATGTCTCCAACTAACTCCATGAATTGAAAGACTAATCTAAAATACTGTAATAAAGTAATAATAATATTGTCCTCGAATGAAGATGAGCACTGACTGCTGAAATCTGCAATGCTATTGCTGCTCTAAAACTCGTGCCTCTGTACCTATGATATCAAATAAAACACCATAGTGCAAATGTATCAGTACGACTGAATATACTGAGTATACGAGTGAGGTAGGCTAAATGCAAAGAGTTTTATATGCATGAACAATGCTGTCTGATATGAACATGAGAATACATACATACATATGTAACTGCAACTAAACTCGTGGTGATACTGACTACTGAGTCTGAATAATGACAACTTGAGTTTACTGATGCTGAGATACTGAATGAATAAGTTTATTGATATTGAGATACTGAATGACTGAGTTTACTAATATTGATATATAATTCACTAATAAGTGAGGAGTTGATACTGTATTACTGGATACTGGGAGATTGATACTATATTACTAAAAAAGAAATGATTGTTTCTGATAGTTTTGATTATGAAGAACTGATTTAATTGATCGTATATAACAGTCCTAAAACTGAGCTCATGATAACAGACTGCTGAGTATGAATACTGATGACATGTATTAACTGATAACATATCATGAATGATAACTGAATTCTGATAACTGATATATCTGATAACATAAGTTTTGATAACTGATAGCATGAATGACTGTATCTGATAGTCCTAAATCTGATGGAACTAGCTGAGTTTCGTACTGTATCTGAGTTTACTGTATCTGACAGTCCTAATATCCTGAAGAATTATCTGTGTTCTTTTACTGAGACTGATACTGAAACTGTGGAAAGTAGTTATCTAACCGACATGCCCCAAATATGCTATAATAGCTAAGCTGGGGTCCAATCTCTGCCCTAATAAGAAGGGTGTCATACCGCACTACTGGTAAGGACAAGCTGTGAGTGACCCTTATCTGGCAGGTACTCTAATGAGAATGGTGGGAACCCTCATCTGACAGGTTAAGCCACCCCATCTGCCCTCAACTAACAGGTATTGATGTCTTAACCTATGCTGGATACATAGTTCTAGAATGCAAGGACTGCTTGTAAGAATCACACCCTCTACTGGCAGGTGAGTTCCCATCCTTGGGTTCACTCGGTGCTGAATCCTACTCCCAACTGAATAACACTGAACTGATTATACTGAACTGATTTCCTAGTTCATACTAGAATTAACCGAACTATTACTAATTGTTCTGTTTAACTGAACTGAACATGGAATGAGTTTATTGAGTTCCGATGACTAGCGGAACACTACTGAATTCTGTTAACTGACTAAATGCTACTGAGTTCTGTTAGCTGCTGAGTTTACTGATGTCTGAACTGAATACTGAACTAAATTGTACTGATACTGAGATTTACTGAATTCCATAGACTGACGAAATATTACTGAGATTACGTAAATTACTGAGTACTGAGTAAAACTGAACTGATACTGCCTTTACATGAGTTTTTCTGAGTCATGAGACTGACTGAAGTCTACTGAACATGGCTTGACTGAGAGTATCATGAAAACATGACATGGCTCTAGGCACACGACTATATTTTTCGGGTACAAGTACCCCCAGGACTCGATAGAAGGAAATTGACAAAACATGACTTTCTTGAATACATGACCAACATCAACAATCCACAATACCATGACTTGGGGAATTTCATAACATACATGGTTATCATAATCTTGTACATAAATAGGATTGCAAATAAACATGGCATAAATTCATAGAGCTAGTTCATGAACAACCCAACAAGGTTAACAAGACACCTTCATAGCATGGAAACCATTTGGACATAGAGGTGTATCATGAATCCATCATTTAGTCACAATTTAGCTATATTGCATGATTTCTAGTTTCTTAGGCATATTATCAAACTCCTTACATGTACAATTTTAGACATAGGTAAAATCATCAATTCAACAAATCTTAAACCACCAAATTTATGGATTTCAACTTATATACTAACATGTTTTATAAAATCACTTAAAGATTCCAACATGGGAATCATCAACACCAACAACATGATCATCAACGTCCAACTTGAAATTTTAAAAACGCAACATAAAGTTCATATGAATAATACTACAAAATAAATTAGTTTTCATCATTTCTTGAGATAACTCATGGAATTAAAATTTAATTTACATCAACAGCATGGTTATAATCAACCCACAACATAAATATCATTATTTATAAATTTGAAAGAGGGTTTTTGAGCTTCATGGATGAAAGAAATCCATGAATCAACACTATACATACCTTAGATGAAAGATTCTTGAAGATTAATAGTGAAATTCCTTGATTCTTGAAGCTTCTATGAAAACCCTGTACTTGTTCTTGATGAGTTTTGAGAGAAAACAAGCATATGTTGCTAAATTATGACTGATTCTCGTGTTTTTGTGTATATATATAGAGGTAGGAAAGACTAAAATACCCCTGGAGAAAGAGAGAAAGAGGCAATTGTCCTCTGTTGTTTTCAGGTTGATAGGCTGAAGTAAATTGATCATAACTCTTTACTTAGATGTTCAAATTAAATGAAACCAATTGCATTGGAAAGAGGACTCAAATATATTTCGATTGATATATAGCTGATCTCCCAGATCAAAATATTCAAGAAGTTATGATCATTTGAAGTTGACCCTGAAATGCTGAAAATTGGGCAAGCAGTGGAGTTGCCAGGAGACGCGGGCCTTGTCGCCCATAGCTACTCTTTTGGGCACCCAAAAGTGCCCTTACGCTACTACAAAAATTTTGAAACTCACCCGGAGTATACTACGACCTTTCCCCATCGCAACGCAACTTGAAAATCGAAAAACGAAGGTCAGAAAGGTCGTCAAATAAATCCCCGAAGTTCGGAGGTATAAAATGAAACTAAGTGTTTTCAACACTTAGAAAAAATTCTTCCAAGTGTTGGATTTTCTTATGAAACCTCAAGGAGCTGAATTAGGCTTAGAATTTTATGGGGTATTACAACATCAACAGCCACTTCTAAAGGATCATCCATCCGGGCAAACTTGTGTATGATCATTCTAGAGGCAATTTCTTAGTTCAACCTCACTTTGAACTGAATCTTGGTGCGCGCTTCATCCTCGTTGTAATTAAGCTTCAAGAGTACGTTTTTGAATTTATCAAATTATGCTTCAACACTCATGTTTTCTCGTCTTAAATTGTACAACTCAATAAGCAACCCTTGTATGTACCTCTCTAGTACATACTTGGCTCCCATAAGGTCCTTCACAACTTCCCATGGTGGATAATGAACTCTATGAAAAACCCTTGCATTCTCTTAGATGATTCCTACTAAGTCAATGTACATATTTCAAATTGAGCAAAGTCTTAGGTTGTCTTCTTTACATCGGGCAAATTATTAGCTTGGAAGATCTTATCACATTGCGACATCATTACCTTCTTGAAAACTAGGAAGAGGGACCTTGATAGAATTGTAGCCCATGCTGTGAATTTCATATCTACCTTGATCTTTTTGACCATTTCCTTGAGCTCCATACCTATAACCTCTTTTTACATGTCCATCAAACTCTCCTTAAACTCCGATGGCTTGGTAGGGTGGCATTTGGTGAAGTATAGCTTGTTAAGGTGGGTTTAGATTTTGTGGTCTTTGGTAGTGTGGTACTTGCATTTGTGGAACTTGGGTGAGTTGAGGCCTTGTGGGTTCAATCCTTATGGTTTTTAATAGTTTGGAACTTAGTTTTATGGTATTTGATAGGATGGAGTGAGAATTTATGTAGCTTAGGGTAGATTTTGGGGTTTTTTTTGGTTACAATGTAATGGTGGAGACATATGTTATGGATTTTGTTCATTAGTAGTATTAGGTAAGGAAATATCTCCTTATAGGGGATGGTAAAATATGCGGCGTAAAGTTTTAGGAGAAATGGTAGCAGAAGTTTCTTGAGCATGTCCGCTTGAAGTTGGTTGGAAGTTATTTTGGAGAGTAGCATTAGAAGAGTCCATATGTCACTCCATATTTACCACACTTCCATCCATATCTGATACCCTCTTCTCGATGCCCGACATCTTTTTATTCATAGCATCCATACCTCGTCGCATCCCCATGATAGCTTCCAAAATGGTATCAAGATTTGCCCGATTGTGGTAGGTTGGATCTTATTTTCCATTGTCCTAGTACCTATCAATAGGACATTCAACACAACTAACAAACAAGGTTAACGTTAGTGAAATAAAATCTCACATTAACTAGTATTTGCAACCTTGGATTGTCTAACAATTAGCTTTGCTTGTTAATTTTGCTTGTTCACATTGGTAGACGAAGTGTTAATTTGTCACTCTCGGTTAGAATGAATTCTTGTTTGAAGTTGAAAAAGGTGACTCAAAACAAAATAACATACCTAAAACAAGAAATAACAATGAAATAAAACAAAAGAAAAAAGCACATAAAAAAGGGATGAAGAAAGAAAATGATCTCTAAGACTAATTAATCAACAAAGTAGATCGATTACTAGTTGTTAATTAGTGTTTAAGAATTAAGAAAAGCAATTAGTATGTTGGAACTTAAGCGAAAATTAATTTTGAAGTGGTTTAGGTGTGTTCGGTGAGCATGCATGTGAACTTCGAAGGTCACTCTCTAGTGAACCTGAAGTTACCTACGTTGGTGACTGGCATAAGCAAGTGCTGACCTATGTGAGCAGGTTCTGGCGCATGTGACCTAGTCAGATCAATTAGTACCTCTGAATTTTGTCCTTTTGTTCACCTTTGTGTACTTCTTTTTCAAGAATATTCCCTTTCTATTGGATATTCCTTTGTAAAAACAACTTTCTTTCTTTTTCGTCCTATTTATTAGATCAAACACCACCTTTTTGATGAATATCCATATTGAAGATATGAATTTCTTCAAGAACATAGAGAACGCCGAAATTTCCAACTAACTCATTTTGATCGGATTTTCACAAAACTTCAGATTCTAGGTCCTTTCAATGTGAGAATCACTTTCCAATGCTTTTCAACCCACAAATCAAGCAAACTCAATAATGGAAGGTTTCTTCAAATCTTTTTCAAACACTCCAATAACTCAAGATCCAACCTATAGATCACTAGATGGAGGAACAAAGCTAGTGTGGAAACAATAAAAATGACTCAAAAATACAAAGATCTTTTTGAGATTTTCTCAAAAAAGTTTGGACACTTTTTTTTAAGGTAACAAAACTAAGCCTTGCTCTGATACAAATGATACAAGGAAAAATATGAAAATGAAACACAAGTATGTAAATTAAACAATAATAAAGAAAAGGTGATAAAAACAAAAATTAGATAGATAGATAGATAGATACAAGATAATAAAGAAAGCACAACTCAAAGATATCTTAAATCCGAGGACCTCCCTTTTGGTTGCCATAAACGCCTATCTTCTTTGAAGACCGAGAGAGGAATTTACCCTATCATAACCAATCACAAATCTCTCAACAATCTTAGAAAACACTCTCAAGTGTGAGTTCATCCAAAATCATCTAAGTCTGAGAAAAGAGAAAACCTAGCTAATTATAATCATGGACTATTTATTACAAAATGGCCCCAAAAGTGATCCTAAATGCAAATGGGCCCAAAAGTGATCCAAGATGCCAAATACTCAAAGGGTGAGACTCCTCCATTGCCAAAATCATTATTATGGGTCACAATACTCCTCTTCATCTCTAAAACAACATGTATTACCTTGAGTGAGAATCTTTGAGGTGTTTTGGAATATATCACCACATAACCCAAGCTTTTGATGGATCTTCATAAACAAAAAGATATTTTTGGAGAGGATGTTGTCCTTTATTTCTTCTCAATCTGTCCCTTTCATCAACCGTAGCTAGATGATTTGCCTTTTCTTGTCTAGGACAACATCCTCTCCAAAAATATTTTCCCCCCACCAGGTATACCTTGCAACAAGGTTGCTGGATCATGAACTTCATCTCTCTCCAACCTTCAATTTGTCTTAGAGTTCTCTTAAGTTCAAGATAATATGCAATTAGAAAGTTGCCTTGACTCCAAGTATTAGGCATACACCAGTATGTTTCCTAGAAATAGCACAATACTACAATCAACAAACAAAACTAATAGTCTGACAAACACAAACTATTCCCTGACAACGACGTCAAAATTTAATGTCGCGCAAATTAAACCTCCAAAAAAATACATCGTGGTTGCTACATAAAAAATCCAAAAAGGTTGGGGTCGATCCTTTCGGGCCCTCTTTTTCTCACAAAAAGCAAAATTCGATGAGACAACACTTTTTAGAATGGTTTATGTAACACCTCGCCCTTTTACCTAGCTTAAATTCATCCCAAAAATGTCAAAGAATTTCTTTAAGGATAAATACACTTTTATACATGTGGAATTTTCTAGATTTTGACTTTTCATTGTGTGGAAAATTGAATAAGCTTTCCATCAGTACCTAATTCGCCTAAATCCAACACCAGGACGAAGAGTTAGAGCCATTTTTTAAGACAGTATACCAACTGGTACTCTAGCGTGAGACAATGCGATACCACCACATTGCACCACTAGCCTTTTTCCCAATTGTCACTTTTCAGTGTGACTCCGCGATCATGGCGCGTCGCGCCAAAGAGAAAATTCGCAACCAGTAAGGCACCGCAATGGCTCCGCATTGCCCCATCAGCCCAGTTCCCAGTTGTCCACTTTTCAGTGGCACGATGCGATAGTGGCTCGTCGCGTCAGATGCCCAGTTCGAAAATTTTTCATGAAAAATTAAAAAGACACCCAAGGTTAAAACTATCTTTTCCTAAAATTTTACTATGTACAGATAGGAGATTTAATCCCTAAAAACGTCCTTAGCTACTCATTATTCAATTCATCTCCAAATTAAAAAGCATTCTCTCTCAAAGAGGCAAAAACCTTAGTTCAATAAATGAAGTACAAGTCTAAGGATTTCTTCCAAGAACCTTCAAGAAAGAATCTTCCAAGGTATGTTAGATGTTCATCCATGGATCCTTACCTTCCATGGAGCCCAAGAATCCCTTTATAAAATACAAGATTTATGATTTTCATGTTTGAATTAGATTTAATTCATGTTCATGATATTGTTTGAGTTTTAATCCATGAATTAGATTACAACTTTCAAGAATTGATTCTAGTATGTGTTGAATTGCATGATATTCATGATAAACCCTTCAATTTGCAAGTTGATTACTGTAACCATGTTAACCCTAAGTGTTTATGATTTAATGAAATAAGTATGCTTTTTATGCGTTTGATAAATTATCTATGAGAATGAAATAATGCCATTATAGCATGCTAACATGTATTCTCCATCCATGCATAAGTTAATTCATTACAAGTGTTTGATGAAATGTCTCTATGAATAAATTATGACCAAGTGAACATTGTTATGTTATTCAAGATAATGATTTGCTTTACTTTTCATCCTATTGAGTCCTGGGGTATTTAATACCCGACAATTTAGCTGTTTACCTAGAGCCAGTGTCAGTGATAGGATAGTATCAGTCATGTCACGATCAGTAGTACTCTCAGTCAGTTATAGAACTCAGCCAGTTATAGAACTTAGCAAAACTCAGTAAACTCTGTATCAATTCAGTCCAGTTTAGTATGATCAGATCAATGTATTTCAGTTGGAAGTAGGATTCAGTACCGAGCAAGCCTAGGGATAGGGTCTCACCCGTTAGCTAGGACAGGGTCCCAAGAAACAATCCTTAAGTTCTAGAACTACGTAGCCAACATAAGTTAAGAGATGTCACCCGTTAGATAGAACTAAAATACTCAGGGATTACCCGCTAGTTTAGGACTGATCTCAGGGGTCACCCATTAATTAGGACTGACTCTACAACAGTTGTTAGTACCCGTGGCACAGTGCTAACACCCTTCTAATTGGGGTTACAATTAGACCGCAACTCAGTTATCTTATCTTATTTGGGGCATGTCGGTTAGATGATTACCTCCCATAGTTTCAGTTTTAGTCTTCAGTTTAGAACTCAGTTTAGTTTTACAAAATCAGGACTATCAGACACAGTCAATCAGTATCAGTAAATCAGTTATCAGTAACTTCAGATATTAGCTACTCAGTTATCAGAACTCAGTACTTAGCTTTAGAAAAGCTCAATAATAGTATACGTATATGCACAGTAGTACATACTCAGTATTTACAGTAGTTTCAGTTATCTATGTACTCTTATATTCAGTTACTCTATATCATTCAGTCAGTTACTGTTCATGCATATGAACCCTTGCATTCAGGCTTACCTCATCTAGCATACCAGTACATTCTCATGTACAGACACATATTTTCCTGCGCTATGATATTTCATATCATAGGTTCAGATGCTCAGGTTCTCGACCATATATAGTAGATTTAGATTTGGCCACCAGCAGTAGATTTAGCAGTGAGTCCTCATCATTCGAGGATATTCTATTATTTCATATTTTAGTAGATGTAGTAGTTCAGTAGATACAATTAGTTGGGGGATTGTCCTATCAACTCCACTTTCAGCCAGATTCAGGTAGAGGCTTTTCAGACTAGATTTTTAGACAGTAATCAGTTTTATAGATGTTATATTTTATCAGTATTTCAGATGTTTTGAACCTTATGGCATTTCAACCCATTTTTTCTCATCAATTACAGTATTATTATTCAGTGCTTATAATAAATATCATTCATGGGTTAGCTTGTGGTCTTTCGGGGTCGGAAGTACCATGTGACGACTAGGGGGTAGTCCCAGGTGTTATAGCTTAATAGAGAAGAGTCACAACCTAATGAGTTGAGGTGCATTAGGGCACCATTCTAGACTTATTTAGAAATCATTTTATTATTAGCCTATGTCATCATTCTATACTAACCTTCAAGATCAAACGTTAAAACTTTCTAATTAAATGTTTTGCTTAATAAACAACTTAAGTCAAAAATTAATTATCATTCAATTTTAAAATAAATCATCAAGTTAAATATGGTTATTCTTCTAATCTTAAACTCAATTATAGACATTACACCTAGTACTTTATTTTCAATTGACAAAATTATTTGAAATTTGTCACGATCCAAACGATCATAATTGACACCTGCCCTAGCCTATGGTAGGAGAATCATACTATTCCCACCCTTACTTACTCACGTGTTATTCTCACATTCATATTATATTATTCCTCATGTAATAACAAAGTTCTAAAAGGTTTTAATTTAAAAAATCATTGTCAAAATAAATCATCATTCATAAAGTGAATAAAGTGCGAAAACCTCTATTTATTAAAATATTCAAGATCCGAAGTCACCATACAAGAACATATAAATATAAATAAGCCTGATAGTGACGATAATATCCCAAAAACATAACAAAAAGAAATTGCCTTAGTCCTAAAACAAGGGACATCGACATCATAAGAAGATTTAAAGGTTGTCCGGACATAATGCTCACCCTCAAAATTTGATCTGAATTGCTAACTAGAGCCAAGGTCGCGTGTCATCAGCGAAAAAATATTCTACACTAAATAAAAGAAGAGTACAGGTATCATGAGTACATCAACAAGTACAAGTAAGCATCATACGTTGACTAACTAAATAATGTACAAGAAAGCAAGCCAAACAAGTATAAGAGCGATCATAACAAAACTCATATCAATGATATTAATCAACGGAACACATCATGTAGCATCGCATAAAAACAACTCACAAGTTTACTTTCATAGGCTTTCATACTTAGTCATTTTTATTAACAACTCATCATCATGTTTAATCATAAAAAATATACTCAATACATGCGTATGAGTACATGTATATTAGATATGCACATCATCTTTTACTCTTATCAACCTTATTATTAACATCATATCGTACCGATGTGATACCCGATCCATTATCACAACATATAATATTTGTCGTGGCCATTATCACAACATATCCTATTCGTACCAACATAGTACCCGATCCATTATTACGACATATCATATCCTTACTGGTGTGATACTCGTCCCATCATCTCAACATATCATTACAATACAAATGAAATGTAGAGTAGTCATTAAATCACAGTCATTAAATCACAATTCATGCTAGAAGGCAATCATAGATGTCAAGTTCACAAACAAACACAAAGCCATGAAAGTCTAAGTGCTATAACAAAATCATAATCTACTTCAATTTCTTTACTCAAAGTCACCTTTATGCCACACTTTTGCTCGTTCGATCTCCTTTTTGATTTATAACAACAAGAATATATACTCATTTCAATAATTCATCCCCTTTTAACTATTAGGGATCAAAAATCACATATTTTAGCCTTAATTTTATCCTATTTCATCATCTTAGTTTTTTTTATATCTTAACCTTATGAATTTTATTTGAATTAGCATAAACAATCATAATTCTAGTCTCATTAGTATTTTTAACACTGTAGCATCATTATATATCTAATTTATACACATTTCTTTGATTTTCATCAATTTTCATCAACTATGGTTAAACCTCAATTTACACCATTAATTCATTTTTAGTGATTTCTAAGGTTAAACAAAGTAAATTCAAGTTTAGAATGTAATTACTTACCTCCAAAGATGAAAGACTTCAAAAATCCTCTTACAGTTGCCTTTCCAAAGCTTTATTGCATTTTTTGAAAAAGTGTGGAATGAAAATGTAATACCCTGAACTTTTCTAGCTTAAATTCATTCCTAGAATGTTAAGAGATATCTTCCAAAATAAAAAATATATTTTTCATATAGAATTTTCCAAATTTCAACTTTCCATTGTGTGGGAAATTGAATAAGCTTTCCATCGATATCAAATTTGCCCAATTCCAACACTCGATTCCGACACTCGCGGAGACCCCCAATTTTTCAGTCATTAAATTCCAGTGAGCCACCGCGATAGTGGTGCATCGCAGTGGCCCATTAAATCTAGATCTCAGTTCAGTTTTTTAGTTTCGTTTAGGAGTTTAAAAAGGGTATTTTGGACAATTTCCAAGCACCCAATCCCATCTAAACACAAGATTTAAGCCTATTACAAGCATTTTATGTTTATATTCATCAAAGTTTCTCTCAAGAAAAACCCTAAGTTTCAACATTCAACTTCAAGAATCCCTAAGATTTCACCATTCTTTTCCTGAATCAATTCAAGATTCAAAGTTCCCAAGTCAAGAATTTCAAGAATCATCATTCAAGAGCACAAATAGAATTTCAAAAGTAGACTTGTTCATCTAGTTCATCATCCAAGGTATGTGGGGTTTTGAACAAGGATAAACCTTTCATCCTTGTGCCCATAACTTAATTATGGTTTCAATTTTACTAAATATTCTATGATTTCATGAAATTTAAGTTAGGATTTATATCCAAATCCTTATTATTTTAGTTTATGACATTATTATGATATTTTAGGCTCCAATTACAAGGAATTTACATACATTCATGTTTGTAATTATAAGATTCATATTATGAGTTATATACCATTATCTTGACTGAGATTATTGAAAGGTTTTAAGATAATTGTTGAGCATGAAGTTTAAATCTGATTATTGATGTAATTATTAATGCATTAAAGCTTTATACTTTGAGTCCTAAGTACTATTGATGATTTTATAAGGAGATTATGATCTCAAGTCCTATTGACAAGTTTTGATAAGTGCTTTTAAAAACAAAGATTGATATTTTGATCCTAAGCTAAGATTAGAATCCACATTATTCATATGGTTTATGATTGAAAACAAAGAAAAGCATAATTGGTTTTAATTATGAACCCTTATGCTATTTTAAGGTGGATTTCCTAAAAGTTCTGAGCAATAAGTAAGGGAGTAGTATTTAGCACTGAGTTGGGTATGATTCCAAGGACTCATGTCCCAGAACTACGAGCCATCATTTGTTTTAAACTCCCATAGTGGGCTAAGATAGTGATCACTTAAGTTAAGGTTCTATTCTGATGGCAAGAATAGAACAACTCTACCCAACGTTGGCAAGACGTTGGACTCCATGTCATCTCACATAGTTTATGTCAGTCAGAAGAAGCTCCCAAAGTTCCAAGATTTCCAAAGCCCCCACAGCTTCTAAGTTTCAAAAGAAAAGAATGATAATTTTTTTTGTAAGACTAAGTGTTATGACTCACTAGATTTACAAGTATGATTTGTTATATATGATTTTATATTTTGGTATTTTTGATATTCAAGATTATGTGAGTCATATACATCCGGCATGCATTTACTTTCTAATTATGATAATGTCTTACTTATGCATTATACCCCTATATACTCAGTACATCCTCAAAGTGCTGATCCACATATATGTCTATGTGCTACATTGTCTTATAATGTAGGTTCAGGTGCTCAATATCAATAGCATGAGTAGTTCGAGCATCTCTATCTACGCTTCCACAGTTGGTGAGTCCCCATGATTCGAGGGCCTACTTCTTCAGATTTCCAGCTACTATAGTAATTGATTTATTATTTTCAGTTTAGTCTAAGTCAGTTGGGGGTCTATCCCAATGACTCTCTAGTTCCTTAGCAGTAGCGGCTTGTCGGACAATGAGTTTATTTATAGACTTTCAGTATTTGATATTCAGATAATATCTTCAGTTTAGTTTTGGTATGATACAACATTATTTCTTGACTAGTTTATCTTGAAGTAAGGTTTAGACCTAGTACCAGGCTTAAAGGGTTAGCTTGGGGCTACTCGTAGCCTTGAGCACCATGTGACATCTTGGGATAAGATTTCGGGGCATTACAAAAATGTCTTTTGATTTTTAAAACTATAATTTTACTGTGCGCTACCACTGCAACAGATAATTACCGCTACAGCGGTACCACTATAGTGGATAATTACCATTGCAACAGTTTACACTCTTTTTACGGAGGCCGCAATTGCGGTTATTGTTGTCGCTAAAGTGGTTACTTTTTTTACTGCAGCGGTCTGAGGTAGCAACTCGGGACTTCTCTTCAATACCACGAATCAAAACATCGCGAATTAACTCCTCCACGATAAATGCTATAACCGGAGCCCCTTTCAGATGCCAAAATATGCGATGACCTCCTATACTCGTTGGCTATCCAATTATCATATCAAACCCCACTATTACCAGATATTAATATTAGATTATGTTCGACTACCATATCTTCAAAAATAAGTCAATTCTAGACTAGCCTTGAGTTTCTCAAAGATTAACCAAAGAGAATCTAGGTATAAATTTTACCTCTTATTTCAGTGTAACGACAATTTGGATCGTTACAAAACTGCTATTTATACTTTTTAAAATTGTTCTTACTCTACAATTTTACAATATGGTGTATTACTTCTACTTTACAACTGCCTTTTATTTGATATCAAGAAATCTGAATTTAATTCTTATTAAACATAAAATGGTTGTAAAGAAATTAGAGATAAGAATTTAGAATTTAAAATATGTGATGTTCCCCTTTAACTCGTTGTCCTTCCATAACAATACTAAGCAAGGAATGATTAATCTGAATCATGTTGGTCTAATCATCTCTACAATTAGTGTTCTTTGATTGATCTCCAGAAAAAGATAGCTGTCAGTGGCGTATTTGTCGTGCTTTTGGACTTTAAAGAGAGAAAGATATTCCTAAAAGGAAAAAGGCTCAAATATGCCGTTAAACTATTAGAATGGTTCATCTATACCATCCATTAAAAATTTGGCTCGTTTATGCCATTGCTATTATAAAACAGATCCATTTATGTCATTATTTTCTAACTGTGGTTTTGTAAAACCACCTTTGCCATGTGGCCTCTTATTAGAGGTCCACATCACCAAACTAGACCCAATAAAATATTACTCATTTTTAAAAAAGATCCATTTTAAATAACATAACCATATTTTATTTTATTCTATCCTAGATCAATCAAATTCAATAATCGAAATTTGTTTAAAAAAAGTTTGAAAACTCAACAAAAATTATTTATAAAAAAACCATAAATACTGGGGAGGGGGTAGTGGTGGTTGATTTCGATTAAATTGAAAACTGTAAGTATTGCTACTGTTTTGCATATTGTTCATTATCATTGATGAATTAGTTATTTTCTTCTTTTTCACAACAAAGCGATCAATGAGTTGAAGATCTTGCCATTCAAAACAAAAAAGAAGGCAAGATCAACATGTAAAAATAACAAGTGAAAGTAACTCATCCCACAAAACTAAATTCAATCCTTGAACAATATATCCTTGGGATAAGCCAAGCTGTTCATAGAAATGAACTCGTGTTGACTAAACTCCAACATGCAAGCTCTATAGAAGCCATTAGGCGATGCACATCCCTTCAATTACACAATATACACTACTGATATATTGAACAATAGTTCATCAATGATATGAACAATATGCAAAACAATCATAATACTTGTAGTTTTCAATTTCATCGAAATCAACTCCCCCTCCCCCTTCGTACACACACAACAAAGTAGTATTTGCATTTCTTTTTTATAAACGATTTTCGTTGAATTTTCAAACTTTTTTTTTTTTAAAAAATGGTTTATTGAATTTGATTGATATAAGACAAAATAATATGTAATATGGTTATGTTATTTAAAATGAATCTTTTTTTTAAAAAATGAGTAATATTTTACTTGGTCTAATTTGGTGATATGGACCTCTAACAAGAGTCCAAATAGCAAAAGTGGTTTTACAAAACCACTGTTAAAAAATAATGACATAAACGAGCGTATTTTGTAAAGATAATGACATAAATGAATCATACTTTTAACGAATGTCATAAATGAACCATTTTTAATAATTCAATAACATATTTGAGTCTTTCCTTTCCTAAAATTACCAAACAATAAGAAGTTAGCTAGTATAATTTTTATAGATTCTTTAAATTTGGCAGAAGAATTATATATTTCTATGCATGAGCTTTCTATCCATCTCTAAGTCATACATCCTATATTGCTTTTGACCTTTTCTTTTTTACGTATTTGGGAACAACTTAACGCAGTAGTTGCTTCTGTTAACTCCTTCTAAGGTGTCATTTGATTATGAGGGGAGAAATTATAATTTTGAGATAAAATGTAAAATTAATTAATTCTAGTATTTGGTAGGATTTTGTTATTGATATAAGCGATTTCGAAATCAGTTATAATACAATTTTAACATAATTTTTGTACCACATTTGAAATAATGGAGGATGTCGTACAACGTATGTATTGGAGTAGGGTGGATGAAATAGAGACTCCCATTCAATGTTTTTTATGATAAGAATGTATCATCGAGACTTAAAAATAAAGAAAGTTCTATAGACTGGCTGTTATAAAAATCATGTTGTATGGAGTCAAGCTAAGTGTTGGTAGTCAAGAACTCGTACAGTCAGAAGATGAAGGTAGCAGAAATGAGAAATGTTCAAATGACTGTGCGAGAGTGCTAGAAGATTCAAGAATAAAAATAAAGATATATGGGACAAGGTGAGAATAGCCTCGGTGGTGATCTAGTTAACAAAGTGAGGTTGAGATGGCTCGAACATGTGAATAGAGAAAATACAAATCCACAGTGAAGAGGTACGAGAGGTTGGTGGTGATAGGTTTGAGAAAAGGGTAGAGATAGAGATAGACCGAATAAAAATAGGATAAAGTGAATTCGATGGGACATAACACATATTTAACTAATCACCGACATTTTTAGAAAATTAAAAAAAAGGCAAAATGACCTTGTGGACCTTTGTACTATGTCAGTTTTGTAAGTTGGACGCTTCTACTTACATGATTGTCATCTGAACCCCTGAACCCATTAAAAAGTAACTTTTTAAAAACAATTCCTGATGTGGCATCCTATGTGGCTGGGACCACATAGGAGCGTGTGTTTTAGTGTCCAGGCACGCGTCAGCCAAAAAATTAAAGGGCCCCAATGGTAAAAAAGGGTTCCAATAGCCATTATAAATGCTCCTTCTTCCTCATTTGGTTCCAACACCATTGTTGGAGCAATTTGAGCATTTTTTTCGTCCGTTGTTCTCCATTTTTTCTCTCTCCAGGTTCTTGTTCATTAATTTCTTTTCTTGCTATGCTTGTAATATTGGAAAGTTAATTTTTTATGTAATTTTTTGCAACACCATGACAGTTTGAATTTGTTATTGTGGACTTTACGCTAAACTTAAGATGTCAAGAACACCAACCAATTCGGGAAGTATGTTTTGGGGCTGTCAAAAATATCAGGTTGGTACTGGTTGTGGATTCTTTCGATGGGCCGATGAAAATAAATAATATAAAGGTAGACATCGAAGGTAATGAAGAAAACAAGGACTGGGAAGATATGGAAGACACGGAAGATATGAAAGACCAAGCATTAATATTGATATCACTATTATCATTATCGTTGTAATGTGGTTTCTATCTGTTGTATTATTTAAGATGGCTTGATCTATATAGTTGATATGTACAATGAAACGAAATTAAAATTTAACGAGAGACATCATTGCGAACATAAAAATCTACAATATATAATTGGCATCAAAATACTTGTCTTAACAACATCAAAATATTTGTCTTAACAACAATGAACCAGAAGTCTTAAAAAATTATCTTAACAATACTTGGGATCAATACAGAAAGAGAATTACACTAATGTGTTGCTTGAGTGCTTGTTGTTGATTGATTCTTGCTGGCTTGAGTGCTTGATATGGCTTGAGTGGTTGGAGATGACTTTGCATTTGATCTTTTGCTACTTTGTTATTGTAGCTGTCTTTGAGTTATTGCAGCTCCACCTTTCCACCTTAGTACATTTGGTTTGAAACCCAAGTCAATATTGGTTGGAACTGAACTAATAAGTGTTGGACTATGTAATACTCTATCAGTATTTCTAGAATGTAAAAATAAAAAAAATCAGTTATTCATGCACTAATTAAAACTAGTTAAATGTAAAGTACATTATATGAAACTTATTCTCTCTACCACACTGCCACTTGGTCCAAATAGCAGACCAAAACCTGTTTCTTTTGCCTTGGTTTTTTATGTGCCAGATTTGCACCACTTCTCAAAGCTGTACTATTCTTCCTCTTTTGGGCACCAACACCATTAGTAGACAGCTGAGTTGTAGATTGTGTAGAAATAGCACCCACTGCTGAAGTGGTAGTGGGCATCACAGCAGCTGCAGGCCTTATATCAGTTGTTGAGGCACGTGCAAGCCTCACACCACTAACTGATGCAGTATTTGCATGTCTTTCTGCAGCTGTTGATGCACTCTGAGCATTTGCAGGCCTTCCTGAACATGTTGGTGCACTTTGAGTATTTGAAGGCCTTCCTGCAGGCCTTCTGTTGCTTGATTTAGCATTTACAGGCATCTCTTCAGCTGTTGAAGCATTTGCATCTCTCTCGGCAGCAGCAGCTGTAGTACTAGTACTGGCTTGCACACTTGGTTGACTGCCACAACTACTACTGAAATTTTTTTTCTACAAAAAAATATGGAAAGGTCAAAAACACATTCAAAAAGAGTAAAATTCATCAATAAGAAAAACTTTGGCTTACCAAAGTTGGACATCCTTTCTTGTTGTGTCCAATACACTTGCACACAGAACATGTCATTTTTCTTCCCTTTCTTGTACCCTTTCCAAACTTCTTCTTAACAGCTTCATCCTTAGCTTTCTTTCTATTTTTACCTGGCCTTCCTGGCATGGGAGTAATCGCAGGTGGCTCAATTGATGGTCTTGTGCTTCTTGGCCACACGTTAATATTTGTCATTGGTTGAATATACTTTTCATATACCTTCAGGTATGTTTCCCTTTGATACCAGTGATCAACATATGACTCCATATTTCATCCCTTGTAATGCATTGCAGCAATTGCATGTGCACAAGGAATTTCTTTTAGTTGCCAAGACCTACAACTATATTGCTTCCTCTTCACATTAACAACATATGTATAAGGTGGATCACCAATCTCAAAGCCCATATCACCATTAAATCGCACCTCACACTTGGCTACATATTCAACATTCTCTGCAAGAACTTCCATAGCCATTGGTGATACATCAGTGATCCATTTTTCACAAAAATCTCTCATTTGATTCATTCTTTCCATGACTTTGCATCTTATTTCCTCCAACATAGTGATAATTGTCTTGAACCTAGCAGCTAAAATCCAACTATTGAAAGTTTCACACATGTTGTTTTCAACCACATCACACCTGTTATGTTCCTTAAAAAAAGCCCTACACCATGCCTCTTTGTTGTACTTGAGCAAATTTTCAACAATTCCAATACCCAACTCACTCATTTCATTAAGTTTCTTTTGCAAGTACACTTCAAATGGGGCCCTTGTAACCTGCCAGAATTTTTTTCTCCTTTTCTCACCACTCCAAACCTACTTTCAGTTGGCCCATATATGTCTAACACACCATCTATGCTCAGCATTTGGCAGTAGATTAGTAAGTGCCAAATGATGACCTTATCAAAACATGTAAAATAGTAGTTAGACATTAAAGACATCATTATAGCAAACTAGCCAGTAATAAATAATTGAAAAATATGATCAGATGAAGAGTCATACCTTATACATATCAAACATGATTGTCAAGTCTTCACCCTCATTTTCTTCAAGTTCCAAATCATAGCTGATGCACCTAAGAAATCATGACCATATGTCCTTGGTTTCTTTATCAACCATAGCCCATGCTACAGGGTATATTTGATTATTTCCATGTTTGAAAATGCAAGACAACAAGATACCTTTACATACACCCTTGAGAAAGGCACCATCTGAACCAATTATTCTTCTGCAGCCCTCTTTCCATCCATTTTTTAAGGTCCCAAGACAAATGTAAATGCCCATAAACACCTCTTTTCCTGGAACTGCATTCTTGGATGTGCTAATAGATACAGTGGTACTGGGATTGGTGGTCCTCAACGGTTTAGCATCATCATACAACCTAGAAAACTCTTCAACAAAATCACCAAAATGTTCATTCATAATTCTGATTTTTTCCTTTCTCAGGTTGTTTTACTAACATACAACCCATAGTCCTTTCTTAAAAGTGCTTGAATCTGATGCAATTTTATTGATGGATCACTCATAATCCTATCTTTGTAATTCTTACTAATCCACAAAGGGTTGCACATCTTATTTCTTGTCCTTTTAGAACACTTGTGTACAGGGAATTAAGTTTTCACAGTAAAAATTTCTGTGTTATCAATACTTCCAAGAATAACCCAAGGACAACCCTTATGCTTACACTTAGCCCTTACCCTTTCCTTCTCATTAGGTTTCAACTTAAGGTTCACACCTTTTTGAATAGAGTAACTCTGCAGTGCCTCTCTAAACTCAATAACATTCAAAAAAATCATATACAACTGAAAACATACCTTCTTTCCAGTTTTATCATAGTATATCTTGCTAGAAGAAGTTCTAGGTAGGGATCTACCACTTCATCATCATCAACAGGATCTCCTTCCTCTTCATCACTAATGTTACTACCCGGATCTGAACTATCAAAATAGGGTCATCCCCACCCAGTTTACCTTCATATCTAACCCCCTTGTTCTTACAAATATCCGCAAAACCAGCATCTATATCTACTGGTCCAGATGGTATCTCATCTACATTCACCCTATCAGCCTTTTCTTTTGCTTGTTTTTAATGTTAGCCTTTCTAACTTGAGGCAACTCTTCATCAAAATCACTCAACTCTTTAATATTTTCATCAACATCATAAAGTGAATCACTATCAGAATCAATCCAATCAAAATCTAATTCAGAATCAGATGTTTGGAGATGGTATCTGGAGAAATCATTAAATTGACCTTCACCTAAGTCTTCATAAGAAACCTTAGCTTTTCCTTTTTCTACCCTAGGAAGCTGATTTTCATTTATATATTCATCTTCATTTATATATTCATCTTCATTTATATCCAATAGGTGAGATGAAGACACATCAGCCCTATCAGGTTCAACAGGGGCTGCCACATCACCATTACCAAGTTGTAATAATGGTGGAGTGGCTGCCACATCATCATTAACAAGTATAGGTTCACTAATTTGGTGAACCACATATACATCAACCAAATCTCCATATTTTAAACTACTGATAAGGCTTAAAACATCAACATTATTTTCTAACTTGTAATAATAGCCTTTTTTGTTTACTCTACACCAAAAGGTTTCAATTTTTCCCACATCTAAATCTGTTGCTAAGTTATGAAACAACATAACATGAAGCTCATCAACATCTACTCTAATTTTATCAGGAATACGAATTCCATTTGCATACCTTAAATCAGGGTTTGACAAAAAGACACCCCCATATGTGAATTGAATTGTTACAATTATATCCATTTATTTACAAAACCTGCAAAATGACAACATAACATATACATTAGACAATTATCCACAAAGCCCTAATTTTTAAACAAAAAACTAAGGAATAAAAACATCAATTCTGATTTTACCCAACAAACCCTAAAGTGTAATTGAAATAACAAAACATGCCATTGAAGGCACAAAACGGTTATACACACGTTTAATAGGAGCATTAAACAACAAAAAAAAATCAAAAGGCCCAAAATTTTCAGACCCAATTCTGAACTGATCAAAAAAACCATAAAATTTTATCGAAACAACAAAAAATGCTATCGAAGGCATAAAAACTATAATATATAGCTTTTATACGAGCATTAGACTACAAACAAACCAAAAGCCCCAAATTTTCGGTCTCAATTTTTCAGTTTACGAAAAACTTGAAAACCCAAAATTCTAATCAAAATCAGATATATGCCATTGAAGCCATATCATCACTACAAATACTAACTACAACAATACTACATGCGAAAAAGAATAAAATCACACAAAAAATTGCAGAAAAACGTTCGTAATCTGAAAAATCCTAAAATCAGTAGAACGGACCATCATTTAATCGACTACAAGCTTCAGAATAAACAACCACATACTACAACTACACCAAAATGTTAAATACTTACAAGGATCGCAACAAGCTTCAACAACTATCGACCTAAATTACCCTAAAATCGTGCTAATCTTTCAGTTTCGAATGAGAGAGAGAGGAGAGGCAAAGAAGAAGGCATAACATGACCTAAATTTTAGGTCAAATTTTACTATTTATACTCTACACACGTCATTTTATACGTGAAAATTATTTTACACAAAATTAATGACGTGGCAGCGGTTGTGCAACACGCACAACTGAGTAGACCGACAAATGATTTAAAAAATTATTTTTTAATGGGTTTAGATGATAAACATGTAAGTAGAAGCGTCCAACTTACCAAATTGACATAGTTCAGGATCCAGAATGTCATTTTGCCTAAAAAAAAAAAAAAAAAAAAAGACTAATAATGAGTGGTCGGACAATCATGTAGTACAATTTTTAATCTGAAAAAAGCTGAAAAGATCACTTTTTCAATAACATCCTACTATTAATAAAGGTCAGCCAATAATGTACAATTTTTAATCCAAATATTTTATCTTTCATTTCAATTTCAACAGTTCTGTGATATCCAGCTAATTATATTCTAACACAATTCTTGGTGTTACATCTTTCATGGAAAAGTATTATTATCACAACTACAGTAGTTAGAAAGTCTGCATTCAAATTTTAAGAGTTCTAAAAAAAAGGCAGTTTTAAGGTATCCATTACTTTGAAGGTTACCAAAGCTTCAAATTGAATACAAATTTCTGAAGATTAAATAAAGATCTTACTCCCCAAGGAAACACTAAAGTTAACATCATCGAACATGAGAATTTTAACAAAGCCAAATATTACATACGTTTTGAGATTCTCAATGGAAATTAGTTCTTGGTAATATTAGAGATGAAAGATTCCATTTCCTTGCGCGCAAGTCCTCCATGCCTAACAGAGTTCTTGATTTTATTTCTCAACTCTATTGCCCTCTGCCTCATCTCTTCTCCTTCTGGCATACCCATCAATGTCTTGACAGCTTTCTCAATTGCTGTTGCTGGTACTGTTTCCTCCCTACGAGTCCAATTCCACACAGAGATTCCAATCTTCAACACGTTCATTATGAACACTGTGTTGTAAGGTTGGTCCACATGAATTGGCCAAGTTGCTGTAGGAACCCCCATGCTAATGCTTTCCATACAAGAATTCCATCCACAATGACTCATAAACCCGCCTGTAGATGGATGTCCCAAGATTTCTAATTGGGGCGCCCAATTTCTCACCACCATTCCTCGTCCTTCCACTCTTTCTTCAAACCCTTCTGGCAATACAATCTTCCCATCTTTCTCCTCAGAATTATTCTCCATGTATATTCTTTCATCATCCGCTTCTCTTACTACCCATATAAATTTATGATTACTCTGTTCTAAACCGAGAGCGAGCTCATTGACTTGCTCTTGTGACAACATAGTGGTTGTTCCAAATGACACGAATATTACTGAGTTACCATCTTGCTTGTCGAGAAATTTTAGGCACACATGTTGAGTACTCCTACTACATTTATCAAGTGATGCTTCGAGCAACATGTGAAATGGACCAAGACACCACAATGGCTTATTGTTCTCTTCAAAAATGGCAAGTGAATCAAGATACTTGCCTTCTAGTTCTCTCATGGAGTTCATTATAACTCCGGAATTTAGCTTCCATTTGCGTTCTTCTCTCATATACTCCTCCAAATGTGGCCCAAAAGTGCTCTCCACTGTTGGAAACTCATCGCCTAATTGCTGAATTAATTTGTCCTGATCTTCATCAACAATATGAATAACTTGTCGGAGAGTAGAATACCTAACGAAAGATGAAATGGAGTGGAAAGAATAACATTTGACGTTGGTGATTGAATGCAAATCCCCTATGTAAGTTATCATCAAACAATCATGAATGATGACCAATCTTTTCGTATTTTTGGAGAGTATATTGCATTTTTCACAAATTGACTTCCCTAGCTTTTCCAACAACACCTCTTTATTACTCTCAGAAGTAGGTACTGAGAGGTCACAGAAATGTAAATTTTCATCTTGTTGAGCATCTTGAAGGCGTTTCTTTAAGTCATGGTTCCGGGCAGTGAGAGAGAGGAAGTGTACAGGAATGTTATGGGAAGCGATGAAGCGAGAAAGGAGAAATAGTGGGTTGACATGGCCGTGTTCAGGCCAGGGAATCATGGCTACAGTTACTTCATTAAGCTGAATAGCATTTTCTGATAAGTTGTTGGTAGCCATTGGAAAAAAGATGAAGATACAACTGCGAAATTGAAAATAAAGAAAACGTTAGGCCTTGAGGGGACAACCTGTCATATGTTCAGGTGCCCCCACTTGGGTAAATTAGAATACATGTGCCAGTGCATGGTAAAGAGTGTATAGTAAAGAAAATCAAGTTGTAATATATATACATATGCAACTTGCAACTATTTTATACTACATGATTCCTGTCAAGAAAATAACAATAATGTAATGGTTAAATGGTGGAATATTTTTAGATTCATCACCATAAGGTGGCGTTGGCTAAATGGGTTGATTGAGAACATTTGTTTTTTTGTGAATTATATGACAAATAATCTCCTTTAAGGAATATTGTAATGTATACTTGCCACGGCCATATGACAAGGAAGTCGAGGTTTTAAACCATGGAAAAACTGTTTCTTGCAAAAACGAGGATAAGACTGCATGCAATAGAACTTTGTTTGACCCTTCCCCAGCTTTGACATAATGGGAGCTTTCGTACATCACGCTGCCTTTTATAGTTGTCACGACCATTGAAGAAATGGATGCTATCTTCAATCTAACAATATCATGAGTTATAAACAGGACATTAACAACAAAGTTTAAAGGGGTAATGTTATTGTTAGAGTTGTGACCCGAATTTTGTTGGTCCGGCCCTGAAAGTTTCGCGGTGCGACCCATGTTTGTGATTTTCAATGGGGTGCGGGGGCGAAGCCCCCACGGTATGGACCTTTATGTTTCTGGGCCTCGGACCTATTTGTACGCACATACTATATAAGTGCGATTTAGCGGGTTATTTTCGTTATTCAAAAAATTCAGCCTTCTCCACATTGTACTCTCTCTCTATTATAGGGAAACCACCCTTGCCTCTGCCCGTGGTTTCTCCCGCAAGGGTTTCCACATAAATCTGTGTGTTGTTCTTTTTTTCTTTTATTGCGGTTTGCTTATTCTGTCCGAATCATAACAAACTGGTATCAGAGCCTATTCGATTATTTTCTCGGGGATGACAACCATGAAGTATGATACTCCGCTGTTGGATCACAACGCTAGATTTTCATTATGACAGGTTAAGATGCGGGTTGTGCTCATGACGATGGATTTGGATGATGCTCTATTAGGGTTTGGTAAGATGCCCTCATCATGGACGGACGAGGACAAACGACGTAAGGATTAGGAGGCTCTATCTCAGATCCACCTTTTTTTATCCAATCAGATTCTATAGGATGTTTTGAAAGAGACCACTGTCACTGCGTTATGGTTGAAACTGGAATCCCTGTGTATAACGAAAAACCTAACAAGTAAGTTGCATCACAAATAATGACTTTATTCCTATCATATGTTTGAGAGTGCGTCCTTGGAGGATCACCTATTTGTATTTAAAGAAATCATCTCCAATTTAGAGACTTTGGAGGTTAAGTACGATGAGGAAGATCTAGGGTTGATTTTGTTGTGTCCGCTACCTACATCATACACGACCTTTAGGGATACTATTTTATATAGTCGTGATATCGTGACGATAGATGAAGTCTATGATGTGTTGTTCTCTAAGGAGAAGATGTAGCATCTTGTGAATGAGTTGGAGACTCAAGAAGATGGTCTCATTATTCAAGAAAGGACTCATGAGAAGAATTCTGGGGTGATGATAGAAATAGGTCCAAATCTAGAAAAAAAACCTATAATTACTGTAAAAAGAAGGGCCATATCAAATTCGAGTGTTGGAAGTTACATCATAGAGTGAAAAGAAAAGCTTCAAAACCGAAGAAAAACCAACCATAGAAGTCCGTTAAAGCTAGTTTTGTTAAAGATGGAAATAGTGATGGAGAACTCTTGGTAGTTTCTGACGGTAACTCCAAACCCTGTGAGGATTGGATTCTTGATTCAATTTGCATATTTCATATGTGTTACAATTGGGATTGGTTTACAATATATGAAATAATTTCTAAAGGTGGTGTTGATGGGAAATAACACACCTTGTAAGATAGTTGGTATTGGAACAATAAGAATTAAGATGTTTGATGGGGTTGTGAGGATATTTGGTGATGTGCGATATGTCCGAGATCTGAAGAGAGATCTTATTTCCTTGAGTACCCTTGATTCGAACGGATATAGGTACATTGGTGAAGGTGGAGTCCTGAAGGCTACTAAAGATGCTCTTGTTGTGATGAAGGGACAGAGAAAGTCTAAAAATTTATATGGCTTGCAAGGATCTACAGTTATAGGTGATGCAACTGTTTCTACCTCCTCTCTATGAGAAAGTGACGTTGCTAAGCTTTGGTATATGCTCCTTGGGCATATGAGTGAAAACGGGATGGCTGAACTAAGCAGGAAAGGACTTCTTGATGGCTAGAGTATTACTAAATTGTAGTTCTATGAGCACTGCATTTTTGGGAAGCAGAAAAGAGTCAGATTCACTAAAGGCATCCACTCAACTAAAGGAACACTTAATTACATTCATTCTGATATCTGGGGTCCTTCTAGAGGAGGTGCGAATTACCTGTTGACTATTATTAATGACTATTCGAGAAAAGTTTGGGTGTTCTTCCTGAAGCAAAAGAATTATGTGTCGCCTACTTTCAAGGAGTGAAAGATTATGATTGAAAAATAAATAGGGAAGCAGGTAAAACGCCTTCGGACAGATAAAAGTTTAGAGTTTTGTTCTAATGAATTTAATTTTCTGTGTATGTCAGAAGGAATTGTGCGGCACTTGAAAGTTCATTTTACTTCGCAGCAGAATGGTGTGGCCGAACGAATAAATGAGATTATAACGGAGAAGGTGCATTGTATGCTGTCTAATGCTGGTTTAACCAAGTCTTTTCGGGCCGAAGCTACTTCCACAACTTGTCTTTTTATTAAACTCTCTCTCTCAATCGCGATTGATAAAATGACTCCACAAGGGGTATGGTCTGATACTTCTGCTAGTTATTCTGATTTGAAGATATTTGGATTTCCTGCTTATGCTCATATTGATAATGGAAAGTTGGAACCTAGAACTGTCAAATGCTTATTTATGGGTTATAAACCTGGTGTTAAAGGTTATAAGCTTTGGTGTCCAGAAAATAGAAAGGTTCTAATTAGTAGAGATGTTGTGTTTGATGAAATTGTCATGCTTCGGGCTCTCTACGAATCTAGTGCTTCTCCCCCAGATGAGCTTAGTGACATGAATTAGTAAAAGTCAAGCACCCACATTAAGCTGCAGATTGGAGTAGAGTATACACCAATGCCTACTTCTCAGTCTAGCCCAGAGATACAAAGTGGTACTATTTTTTCTTCATCACTAGTAACGCCACAATATTTTATTGCTAAAGACAGGCCTAAAAGAGATATTATACCTCCTCAGAAGTATGCTGAATCTGATTTGGTTTCTTATGCATTGAATGTAGCAGAAGATATTAATTCTGGTGACGAATTTTCTTCTTACTCAGAGGCAGTTAGTTCTGATGATTCTGACCGATGGATGATTGTTATGCAGAAGGAGATAAAATCAATTCATAAGTATGACACATGGGATTTGGTGAGATTACTTAAAGATAAGAAAGTTGTCCATTGCAAGTGGATATTTAAAAAGAAAGAAGGAACATCAGGAGTTGAAAATGCTAGATACAAAGTAAGACTAGTTGCTAAAGGCTACAGTCAGGTTCCAGGTATTGACTTCGCAGATGTGTTTTCTCCAGTTGTTAAGCATAGCTCGATTTGAGCCTTGCTTGGTATTATGGACATGCATAATCTTGAGCTTGAGCCGTTGGATGTCAAAACTGCATTCTTACATGGAGAACTTGATGAGGACATCTATATGCAACAACCAGAGGGCTTTGTAGTTTCAGGAAAGGAGGACTATGTATGCTTGCTGAAAAAGTCTTTTTATGGCTTAATATAGTCGCCCAGGCAGTGGTATAAGAGATTTGACTCTTTTATGACCTCTCATATGTTTCGTAGGAGTAGTTATGGTAGCTGTGTCTACTTCAAGGAGGTAAGTGATGGTTCATTCATGTATCTTCTCTTGTATGTTGATGATATGTTGATTGCAACAAAGGATATGAGAGAAATAATAAAAGTCAAACCCAGCTCAGCAAGGAATTTGAGATGAAGGATTTAGGAGCAGCAAAAAAGATTCTTAGCATGTAAATTATGAGGGATAGAGAGAAGTGTAAGTTATACTTGAGTCAGAAAAGGTATATTGAGAAAGTGCTTCACAGTTCAATATGCAAATGTCAATCCTGTCAGTACTCCATTGGCATCTCACTTCAAACTCTCGGCAACTTTATCTCCAGAGACAGATGATGAGCATAACTATGTCTCGAGTTCCATACTCTAGTGTCGTCGGGTTTCTTATATATGCGATGATGTGTTCCCGACCAAATTTATCCTATGCTGTCAGCGTAATTAGCAGATACATGGCAAATCCTGGCAAAGAACATTGGAAAACAGTTCAATGGTTTTTCAGATACTTCCATGGATCTGTTGATATTTGTATGCAGTTTGGGTGAAATAGAAATGGAGTAATTGGGTATGTTGATTCTGATTTTGCAAGAGACCATGATGAAAGGAGATCCCTTACAGGCTATGTTTTCACCATTGGTGGTTGTGCTATCAGTTGGAAAGCTACCTTACAGACTATGGTTACTTTGTTAACTATTGAAGTAGAGTACATGGCTGTTACGGAGGCTTTCAAGGAAGCTATTTGGTTAAAGGGTCTATTCGATAAACTTAGCAAAGACTTGCAGATTACTACGATCTTTTGCGACAGTCACAGTGTTATCTTCCTTACGAAAGATCAGATATTTCACGAAAGGACAAAGCACATCGATGTTCAATATCATTTTGTGTGTGAAATTATTACTCATGGTGATATTGTGGTAAACAAGATTAGAACCCATGACAACCCTGCTGATATAGTGAGTCAAGTTTGAGCATTGCTTGGACTTGGTTGGTGTTAGCTGTTAAGATGTGCCCTTAGGGGCTTTTGTGGAAGAGGTGGAGAGTTTGTCTTGAAATGAATTTGAGTCCTGAATTAGAATTCATGTCAAGGTGGAGATTGCTAGATTTGTGACCCGAATTTTGTTGGTCCGGCCCTGAAAATTTCGTGGTGCGACCGATGTTTGTGATATTCAATAGAGGTGCAGGGGCGAAGCCCCCGCGGTATGGACCTTTATGTTTTTGGGCCTAGGACCTAATTGTATGCACGTACTAATAAGTGTGATTTAGTAGGTTATTTTCGTTATTCAGAAAATTCAGCCTTCTCCGTATTGCACTCTCTCCATTATAGCGAAACCTCCTCTGCCTCTGTCCGTGATTTTTTCCGCAAGAGTTTCCACGTAAATCTATGTGTTGTTCTTGTTTTCTTTTACTTGTGGTTTTCTTATTGTGTCCGAATCATAACAGTTATGTATTTAGTCATCAAAATATAATGTTTGGCTAATGGCTTATATGCTACAGTATATGGCTGGCTGGCTGGCTATAAACAACCAAGGTTGGCGGGTCTTTTCATCTCTTTTAAAAATTCACATACGAAAACAGACATACCAAACACAACAATCAATAAATAAAATATTACTACTGCCAACTCATGATCATTCAACCTATGTCTTTTCTTCAAATTTTCTCCATTTGCACATATGACCACTAATCTCATATCCAACTCCACCCCCTTTTCATATTCTTTCCAATGCCTCAAAATCCATCTAAAAACGTTGCAGTTATCGGGGCTGGTCCTGCAGGCCTTGTTTCGGCCCGAGAACTCCAACGTGAAGGTCACAATGTAGTTGTATTCGAGCGAGAAAATCAGGTAGGAGGCACATGGATATACAATCCAGCAACTGATTCCGACCCAATGGGGGTCGACCCCAATCGGAAAGTCATTCATTCAAGTCTTTATTCATCACTTCGGGTAAATCTTCCTCGGGAAATAATGGGTTTTCGTGACTACCCTTTTGTCGCCGCGAAAAAGCCAAATAGAGACCCGAGAAGGTATCCGGGTCATAAGGAAGTGTTGGACTATTTGAATGATTTTGCGGCTGAGTTTGGGCTTATTAGGCAGGTGAGATTTGGAACTGAAGTTGGGTATGTGGGGATGTCGGAGAATGGAAAATGGAAAGTTAGTTCAAGAAAAAGAGAGAATGATCATGTTGTGTTTGTTGATGAAGAGTATGATGCTGTTGTAATCTGCAATGGACTCTATACTGAACCCCGCATAGCTGATATTCCTGGTAAGTTTTTCAAATTGTTGTCTTTAATATATATATGATACTGTAATTTTTACCTTGGTCTTGGTCAGTTTGTGCATACTGATTAATTAACCAGAGACCCTGCCTTTCTAGGAATTGAAGTATGGCCAGGAAAGCAAATTCACAGCCACAGTTACCGGACTCCTGAGCCTTTTCGAGATCAAGTATGTATCATGTGCATTGTACCCTTGAGAGGTTTAATGTTTCTAAATTAGTCATCAAGCTTTCACAAATATATTACGGCATATGCTAATTACAAAAGAAAAAGAAACACACATAATAATATCGTGATGCCATATATTATAACATTTCTTCTTCGCTGGCATTGCATTTGGAGGATATGATCAATTGTTTGGCAGGTCATTGTGGTCATAGGGGGCGCCACAAGTGCTTCTGATATCTCCAGAGAAACTGCTGAAGTTGCTAAAGAGGTCCACATTTCTTCTAGATCAGCTCTAAGTGGGACTCCCAAAAAGCTGCGTGGATATGAAAATCTTTGGCTCCACTCTATGGTAAAGTTGTTAATAACTTGAATAATGCTGTGAGAGATTGTTCTTAACTCTGAATCTTCACATTATTAGAAATAACTTATACTAGGTACATAATGCAGATTGAAGCTGTTGGTGCAGATGGTGGAGTCAATTTTCAAGACGGATCCAAAGTTTATGCTGATATTATCCTACACTGCACAGGGTGAGTCTACTTACCCATCATTTTCCATTTGCCAATATAATCTTAAGAGACCAATTAAGGAATGGAGTTGATTTCTCATATGGTTACTCAACTAATAGTTATTAACTCACAAAGTCACTTTGTTGAAGGAAAAAAATAGAATCAAGAAGGAAGTTCACTTTCTGAGAACATAACTTAGTTGTGTGACGACATGAGAAATCAACCAATAAGAATGAATAATAAGGGTAGATTATGGGTCAAATTATTGGAACCAGTTAGTAAAGTTGTTGATATGCCGTTAAGTACTGGGCTACTAGCTAGTTATTGATAATTTGATAAAAACGTAAAGTTTAATCTGGCTATTCCAGATACAGAAACAAACTAGAGTTATGTTTTTACTACAAGAAATATTCTTTATGAGTTCCTCGCTATATCAGTACAGATTCAGCAGAAAAGTTCTTGATTACATTCCCTTCATTATTTGATTGAATCAGAGAGTAAATTGAAAGGAACTATAGAAAATGATTACCAGATGATGTTCCAATAATAATCTGAAACTGGTGGGTGGGAGGATGAAGTATCACTAATGTTGCTATCAATTTCTCTCAGGTACAAATATAATTTCCCTTTCCTTGAAACTAATGGTATAGTGACAGTGGATGACAACCGTGTTGGGCCACTTTACAAGCATATTTTTCCACCAGCCTTTGCTCCGAGTCTTTCATTTGTTGGGCTTCCATGGAAGGTAAATAAGATCGTTTTGGGATCAGGTATGTCAATTTTAAGGTTTATATGCATGGTGGACATGAACCAAGTGTTTGCTTTGGTTTGCACCAGCTTGTACCATTCCCCCGTTGTGAATTACAAAGCAAGTGGATTGCTGGTGTTTTATCAGGTCGAATTTCTCTCCCCTCGAAGGAAGATATGATTGCTGATATTGAAACATTCTATTCATCCATGGACGCTTCTTGCATTCCAAAATGGTACACTCACAATATGGATTTTCAGGTATAAAACCCGAGAGACCTTGTCCAATGGTTGGAATTTTCCTTCACTTTTTCCCCTTCTTGGGCTGGATGGGAGGTACAATTTGATATAACCATAGGAACAATTTTCATCCTAGTTATGCAAGAAATAAGAAACGTTTTGAAAAAATGATGAATTAAGGAATAGTATGTTCCTAACATTGTGAGCAAACTTGACTAGTAATTGGTACCAATGTGTTGGGGAATGTATACATCGCATGTGACTAAACTAGTTTTTGCAAACTTCTATAATTTTTCAAGTTCTTTCCTTGTTGAGATTTCTGAAACAGCCTGTCTACCTTCTCAAAGGTAGGGGTAAGGTTTGTGTATGTTGTTGTTGCCTTGTTGAGATAGTCCTCATTTTTACAGTTAGATTACGAAGATTGGTTGGCTACTGAGTGTGGATCTCCACCTCCTGAAAAATGGAGAAAGCAAATGTTTTTTATTGCTAGGGAGAAGTTAAAGACTCAGCCTGAGATATATCGTGATCAGTGGGATGATAACGACTTGATCATTCAAGCTCATCAAGACTTCGCAAAATACATTACCGACCTAGCTCAAGTTCAAAAGCTATCAACATGAATTTTTATGATAAATGTGTCATGTATTGTTCCTGAATTTGGTTATTTCTATTGTTACATGAAGTGTATAGTTGACTAACTTTTTGTAATAATAGTAACAACTTTCCAGGAATTCTCCTTTGTCAGTTTCAACTGCAACTCTTATCATTTTCATTCCTCTTATTTTCCTAAAAGCCCTATTCCTATCCTTTCTTCTTTCCTATCAAGAGCATTGCCAAATGAACAGCACATTAAAAGCAAAGTTTAAAGGGGTAATGTTATGCATTTAGTCATCAAATTACATATGTATGTCATAATGTATTGCATTGTGCTGTATTATACCGTACAATACTGTTTTAATTAATACGATGTTTAGATAGATTCTGTTATCTTCGTCTTTACATAATATCATATTAATAATTTGAAGGATAAATCTACAAGAAAGTAGGACATAGGTAGAACTACTATAAAAAGGTATCATAAATGATAAAATAAGATTATTAAATACAAAATTAGAAAAAAAATAAAATAACACGTGACGTGATCACATCAAATTAGTCATTATGACTATTCAATTAATGATATACAATTTTGTCACGATCCACATCGAGGCACTGGACGTGGCACGCACCCGATAATATTGCTAGTACGAGCGAACGTTATGGCATATCACCCGAGCATACTTCAAATACAAATGAATAAAGAGGAAATAATATAAAATTTATTTAAGATTTCCTCAAGGAATAAAGCTTCAATAAAGTTTATTAGCACCGCATAATGTCCAACAATACTAATAGTTATGATAAATAAAGACTGAAAATTATCAAGTTTGTTTAACAACTACACCAATTTGTGAAGCCTCTAATAAGTACCAATACTAAAGGAAAAAAATATATAAAAAAGTCATCATATCTCGTGCAACCTCCTGGTAGGAAAGAGGCTCACCAATGACAGAAGATAGAGATCCTAATGAGGCGCCTGGCCACAGACTTGAGAGGCAGAACCTACATCATAAAACGATGTAACGCCAAAGACTGTCAATACATGTAATGTATTGGATGTAAAGTCATTTTAGGAGAATAGTACAACAAGAGATTATCAATGACAATAAAATTCAAATTTAAGTGAAGGCAACTGGAAAAGGAACAAGAATATAAGCTAAATTTATAATTGACTAAGTAAATTTACTTCCTTTGATTATTTGTTGGAGAAAGTAGTGAACCGACATAATCCATATTTGAGAGCATGGAGTCTAATCTCGGCCTGATCAGCTAAGCCATCCTATACCTTTTCGGGCACAGGACATGACCTAACATGATTTGCTAGCAAGTAACCATAATTAGCCCATTTTCGGGACACATAAAGAAGAGTCATTCAATTTGCAAAATAATCTCTATCCTATATCGGCAAACATGGTTTTGGGCATTTATCGTCTAAACCTATGCCTTCTCGATCAACCAACTAACTTCCTTACTCATAACGTTGGCTTATTTATTTATGTTCAAAGTGTTAGCCATATTAGGTTCATACTCATGGTTTAATCTTTTTAGGCTCATTTACATAATTTAGCCTTTTTGGACGCATGTTGAGAATTCAACCATTTTGGGTTCATAAGATTTTTATTTGATACCATTTCATAGCATCATAAAAAGTTAAAATACATTCTGTTAAGATTTCATGAACATGGCTTTCACAACTCTTGAGGGATTATGTTTATGAGTTAATTGGAAATGAAGTAATTACACACTGTGTAACAGTTGGGATAAACCAAATCTATCCAAAAACAGACTCTTAAGTAGTAAGTAAGATCCTAACAAAAATCTGAAAAATTCTATGGAACATTGCTGTAATTATTGAGGATATAATGAGTGTCTCACAACTCTGTAGTACTTGACTAAAATACATTTATAGAGAAAGGAAATATGCTTCCAGACATTGAGCTGACATGATTTTGATGCTATTGGCAGATTTGAATTTTCAGATTTCTCAAAAATACCTAGACAAGCAAAGGAAGATTCTTAATCTAGAAAAATACTAGGTTCCTAATCTACACATTAAGTTAAAGAACATCATACTAGATAGCATTTGAAGGGAAGAGAAGTAGTATTTAACTCATGATTACCAGTACGATTTTGAACAATCTCAGTGATATATTTTAACATCTTAAAGAGGACCACAAAATCATATCTTCTGGCTATTAGAGAATTGAGTTACAGAGCTACAGAACTAGAAGCATAGCGAAGATGTTATCACAATAAACCTACCCCTATATGGTAATTGGAGAGTAAATAAGACAATTCATATAAAGAATTAAGAACAAAGAAATTCCATTTTCTAGCAAACTCATAAATTTGATTACCAATATTAGCTAAAGGTATGAAGTTCATGGTAATAAATTTAATTATTTCAGAAGTTCAAAGAACTCCAAAGAAAGAGTGTCCCTTCCTACTTGTTAAACTTTAAAAATTTCGGCATGCCAACATATACTCAAACTGGATTGGACATCAACTTAAGAGACAAAGAGATGTTCTTTATTGTTAATTAATCCTAACGTCTTTCGAGAATTTTGAAAATTGAAAATACTTATTAAAAATTACCAAGACCAACGTATTATTGACCGGATAAAATTTGGATTCTAGATTTAGGTAAAACTAGTCCATATGTTATGAATACATAAACACTTGTTAAGACGCCAAAAAATAGTGACTTAACAGGTTGAATATTTAAACTAACTATTGAATACAAACATATAGACACCATCTAATTAGGAAAGAAATTTCAAAACAGAGATTTGGAGAATAGTAAAATATCAAGAAATATGAGAAGGAAACGATTCTACATACCTCAAAACTTTTGAATAACTTGATATCGAAAAGAAGGAATTTGAACTTGATTCTTCAACCAATTCTCTTGTGTTTCTTAAGAGTTGTGGTTCAGACGGTAAGGCCCTTGGTAAGTTCGAGTTTGAGAGGAGGAATGACGATGTCTGCTAATGGAAAATGTGTGGAAACTAATGGAAAAGTGAGGTTTGTATCGTGTAAAACTTGAGGAAAATAGACAGACTCTTTTAACGCACTAAAGTGATGGAAACAAAGGGGCGTTTTACGTATTTGAAACTGTTGCAAAAATAAAAATTTATTTACTGAAATGAAATATTCTTCTATTAAAAATAATCTATGGAAACTAAAGAATTTAAAAAGATTTAATCTGTTGGGATAAGGTAAAAAGGAAAATACAAAATTGCCCTTGAAGAGACTTCACAAGTTAATGAGCAGTTGCTCGTTGCTTACTGTCTTCTCCATTCTCTTGCATTGCTGCTATGTTGCAGCAGTGAAATATTCATCTTTGGGTACGAATTTACGCCCCTATAACCTCTGAAACATATACGAATCGTTACAGTTTGATTTTCAACTAAATTTGAAGCACGATAAGCTCAGTTATGCAACTATAACACCTCAACTTACAATCATGAATTAAACTTAAAATGTGAGGTATAACATTGTCTCCCCTTGGAATCATTCATCCTCAAATGACGGCCTTGGATGGATAAAAACGCGTAAGTTGAAACAATTCACTATCGAAGGTTGCACTATACTCATCAATATGGATCAGTATATATGACAAGGGTTTGATAACCATGTACTAAGGAATTCAGAAGCACAAGTTATAAATACAAGAATTATCACACTAAGTACATGAAACATAAGTCTTTAGAATCGAAAGACGCATATACATAAATAACTACATATGAATATGGCCTTGACCATATGTTCCACACAATCTAATGTTACATGACAAAAATAAAGGATGTGTTGAACATAGTAGGAGGAGTACTTCCACCATAGATGATATGATTGATAACCCTTAAGATTAGCAGGACTTCTCAACTATGTTTTCTCCGCTGAATACCACACATCATCAATTTCACTTATAGTTCCCATACGAACGAATAACTATTAGGGCCCGAGTCTACTGCATATTGTTTCCCTGTTCAAGAATAACCGCGAGGTACATTAGACACAGATTCTTCATATATTAATCACATAAATTATGAATGACAAATCATTCTAGACATAGATAAGACACTAGCGTGAATTTGAAACATATTAAAGGGTATGAGTTCATAGGACTAGGTAGATTGGAATTCATGGATTCATGGAGAAAGTCTAAGATTACAGGGTGAAGCTTTACTTTCATTCTAGGAACTGAGAATGGACATGAATCAGTATGAAGTACATAAACCTAGATCATGGCCATGATGTGAATACGTAGGACATGAGTAAAGTTTCATAATGATTGAAGTACAAGGAATATTTTAGGATAAGAATGGGTCATTTTCTCCTTCTAACTCTTTTCTAGAACTCAATATATTATTATTTGTATCCCAAGACCTGATTTGGTTTTTCACCTATCATCTCCCCTTTATCTCAAAAGTCTACATTCTAAGTATGTGGACCTATTATCTAAACTAAGCTATCATTACTTTACTCTGCATGGTCAGGGTATCACTATACACATAAATGCTATACTCTTTCTAATGGACTATATTTGTAGATACTTAATCTTTGCTAGGACTTCTTTCTAAGATACTTCTCTATACTTTTTATTAACTCTATAACCATCATTCTATAATTTATGCTCCTATTGGTATACATGACTACTTTCTCTAACGCTTAACATGGTGGTTTTTTCTTATTAGTCTACAATCATCACACCTCTAGGTTTCTATCTACCCAATTTTATATAATTAAAACTTATATCAAGAAACTCAACATTGTACTGTCTTTTCTATAATCCCCTGATTCAGATCGTAGGGTTACCATATAATTCATACATGGAATCTCCCCACCTTAGACAATATCAGAATAATAAACTAGGAACACATCATACTTAGAAGCTCAGAATCTCATCTACGATATATACCTCTTCTGGAGCACACATCTTCCCTTATAATTCTTAAAATTTCCTTATTTCAATTATTTTAGCCTCCATTCACTTATTTATCTAGAGCCCGCATGTATAACATTTACACTTTCACACTTTTCACAAGTTAACAACTTAATTTCTCGCAAATGCTATGTCAAGTCCACTATATCAAATCCTAACTAACATTATCACTCTCATACTGCCTTCTTCTTACCATAACGATCATCTAAGGTCAAGCTTTATGATCTCTTACTAAACATAGATGGCAATACTCATCCACTTATACTACTCAAAATTATTTGTATAGAAGAAAATCAAGAAACACAAGATTATTGAGGTCTCGTGACAAAATTATAAATTTTTAATCTAATTTCACAGCCTATCTAATTTCAATCTATCTGCATATTGTTTTTCACACACCTCTACTACTTATTCAATGACCTACTTAAATTACATTCGTAGCTTTAAAAAAAACAAGTGGGGGCATTCTCTTTAAAACACAAGGGTAGCCTAAATTCGTCAATTCCTGACCACTCTATCCTCTTGTTCGCAACATATACTTAATCTTTACTAACACCATAGCTTGTCATCCTAACTTGCTTTCTAGCTTAAATATACTTCTAAGTCATCGTATCCAATAATCCATGCTTTATTTGCAATCACAGAATCTATAGCAAACTTATTACACTTAGCCAACATCTAAGGACATATTACCCCATCAATCACTTAATAGGTACATAACTCTAGCTACATACTTCGATCAATTTACTATCTTCACTTTTAGGCCACTGCACTTTGATTTCATATTTCTGTCTCTAGAGTTCATTCTACTGCTTACGACTTACAATACCCCAATCTACACTATTTCTTAGGTGAAAATACTATTCAAGCATTGAAATACATACTTTCCCCTTTAAAAGTGTCACTAATAATAAGGTTTGAAATGGTCTGAGAGCACATATTATGAAGGGTCAAACGCACCATTCATATGAATAAGGGTGCATTCTATTGAAATAACAATATTATATTCATTAGTGGGCTCCCCTCGAGCCTGGTGTGGTCTCTTAGATTTTTGATGGCTCTAGCATCACAATGATAGAAATCTGAGCTTTACTACTTTATCACCTCTAAGATGAGGTGTAGATAGAAAAGTTTGAGCCACACACGAATCTAAGTAATTTTCTTATGGCACCATTATATTGTACGATCTAAAGTATGAAAGAATGAAAAACATCTCCTAAATGCCCTGTAGCCTCCCAATTATAAGTGTGATGTGCTTCACACTCATAAAAAGGACACTACTAGACACGGCTTCACAGACACCCTAGGACACTTGAACTCTAGGCTCTGATGTCAAGTTTTTCATTATCAATGCTGAGGCCCTGAACGTGACACGCACCCGGTACTATTGCTAGTACAAGCGAATGATCTAGCATATCACCCGAGCATACTTCTAATACAAATGAATAAAGCAAAAATAGTATAAAATTTATTTAAGATTTTCTCAAGGGATGAAGCTACAGTAAAGTTTGTTAGCAGCGCATAATGTCCAACAATACTAATAGGTGTTACGATCCATTTTTAAAATGTCAAAAACGTTTCATAAATTCGTGGCGAAAATAAAAGAAAAGTTATTTGATTTTATTTTTTGTGAAAAATAACTTAGAGTCACCACTTAATTGTAGAAAAATTAAGAAACCATTTAAAAAGGTGATTTTAAAAGAATAACTTTTAAGAAATAACTAGACTCTGATAAAGGTTCAAGTAAATTTGAAAGAAGGTGTTAGACACTTTTGAAAATCCAAAAAAGTGTGATTCCCGAAGGATTTAACTTGTCTGTCTAATTTTGAAAATTCTTTAAGTTATAAAAATCTTGAACTTATTCTAGAAAAATCTTGAATTTATTTGAAAACCTTATTTCAAGTCAATAGAATCTATTTGATACTAATCCATTTAATTTATTCTAAGTAATAAAATAAACTAAACATCAAAGTTTTAAAATAATTCTAACTTTAACAAATTTTATCCGGATTAAGACTTTAGGCTAAATAATTAACCCAACTTCTTAAATGTGGATTTAAACTATTTAACAACTATGGAAGGATATAAATAAATTCTCAAGTTTTTTCATAGGCTTAAGCTTTCTTAAATGGAGGAATTAAAAGAAAGTATGTTAAATCCTCAATATAAAATGAATAAATTTTAACATGAACTTGCTCCCCGAGTATTCATCTAGATAAGTTAAATTAAACCACAAACAAATAATAATTGAATTAATACAAGAAAATAAAGGAAGAAAATGTGAGATCCGGACCCCTTTTGACCCATTTTTAAATCTGGCCAGCCCTTTGGGCCTATTTTTTGGACTTTGAGTCTATTTTCCTGATTGTATACTGGCTATATACAACAGTATATTGTTGCATTTCTTATATATCTGGCACGTATTTGGCTGTATATCTGCGCATATTACTGTATATCAGCCGCTTGTTTTTCTTGCATATGTATGCTTGCTCGTTTTTCTTCATTTATTCTCTATATTCTCTGTATACTAGTGTATATCAGTCCATTTGGACTTGGTCTTTAGGCTTGACTAGATGGAATGGGACTTAGTCCCATGAGAAGATGCAAGAGGGAGTCCATTTGAGCCTGAATTGGTGTCATATGTAAAGAAGAAAAACGAAAACAGATCAGTATTACCCCAATTACGTTAACCAAATATATATCCGCCTATCTGACATTTGAAATCGAATAAAAAAAATTATCACCAATAAGTTAGAATTATTTTAAACAAACTAGACTTGGGATGGAAATGTAGAAATAGAGCACAAACAATCAGTTCAACAATTATAGGAATTGGACATATTAAAGTTGATGCAGTTCTTGATCAAAATACTCATGTTCGTCGGTTCTCTTGAAATAATAAATAACTGTGAATGCTTTATCATGTGTAGCTATAAAAGAAACATAACATAAAAAAATGATTCTATAATGTGTGTATGCTAACCAACTAAAAGTATAGTTGAACTAACCATTAGATGCAAATTCTGAAATATTGTTCAACACCAGAAGTGTGACAACAAAATATCAAAAGAGATTCAAACAGATACTTCATTGAAAAGTTTTTCATGAAAAAATGTCAAGCTAATCTTATGATAATTGAGGGGATGCAGCTACTTAACTACAATAGACAAGTTCCCAGATTAATAGTTAGGCATATGAACTATCATTTTTGAACATATAAACCTCCAAACATACGCATAATATCAAGACATATGCGTATTAAGCTTAAATCATGATAGCGCTACCCTCTTGCTCTTTTAATATCATTTTTTCTGTAAGAACCTGGTAAATGGAATGACCGCCATATGTTTCAAAAATAATTTAACCAAAAGTTAGCAACAAGTTTAAATTTAGGCAAACTCTCCAATAGACTTAGACGGACAAATTCTCAAATCAAATCTTATTCACTTAAAATATAAACACGAAATCAATCAAAACCGAATTAAGCTTAACAAAGCTACCACTCATACAAACTATTGTGTCATATAAATAAGGTTAAATCATCACCAAATCGAGCTTCGACATTTTAACAGAATGCTATTTTGATTAAAAAAACTAATGATTCGAACTAAAACGAAATATGACTATGAAGTAATACTAAAAGAGAACATCACAAAGGTGAAATAGTGAACTTCGAGGATCGCAAATAAAATACAACCAGAATATCTGAAACACCTTAGATTTTGGCCCTTAAAAATTTCTTGAGCTTTGAGCTCACTGTCCTGGTCACGACTTGACCCCATGAGTCATATGGTGTATTGATGGGTCTGGTGACCCTAGTCGTAAGGTGACCAGTGTGTGGTGTTAGGTTTTTGATGAGGGTACAACTAGAGGGAACGGGTCATTAAGGCTCGCGGCGAGTCATTAGGAGGACCAAAACATGTAAGCTTGTGTCTTGATTCTGCTCTGAGTACGAGCGGCTCACTAAGAGCTGTGAGGATATGTTACGAGTCGTGAGGTGAAATCGTAGGATTTCTAGTGTTTAAATCAAGTGAGATCTCTGCTGAGTACGACTGGGCCTTACAAGTCGTAGGGTCTGGTTACGGGTTGGTTGGTGGAGTCTTACGGATAGCAGTTTGTGTGATTGGTAAGACTATCTTGGTTATGACTCGTACCTACTAGTTGGAAGGAGTGGTTACGAGTCAATGGTTGACTCATAATCATAGGCAACATTTTTCTAACTTTTAAGTTAAGGGCATTCTAGACATTTTTTTCTTTTGCCCAACTTAAAACCCACGTCTTATAACCTCATTAGGTTTACCTTAGACCTTATAAGCACATCTAATAGACTCTTAAAACACTCTCAAATTCTCAAGGTCAAGAGCACTTAGGGTTTTCAAGATGTTACTCAATTGAGGCTTCGAAGGGCGATTTCTCTCCATACTTCTTGGTGTTTAAGGCATGTTACTCTTCCCTCATTGTCAATTTTGTAAAATCATGTGATTTAAAGTATTATTCATGAGAATATTGATGTTAGATTTTAAACTATAGGTTGAGGGTTTTTGATATAAATTGTTTAAATATTTCTTCCATGATATTTATGAAACTATTATGCTTAAATTGATGGTTGGTAAATGCATTGGGGTGTATGGGAATGGCGGATGGAAATGGGGGTAACATATAATCTCCAAATTGATCGTTTTGGCATGAAAATTGGTAATAAACTCAACCCATTTGCATAATTGATTTTGGTATATACATTATCACTTGGCTTGGCTTGTTTCCTGGAATTAATGCATGGTATAAATGTTTAAATAGTTAAGGATGGTTTTAAAAACCTTATGGGGTATAATGGAATCCCTTAAGTAAATGATTTATGAAAACCTTGTGGGATACACAGAAATCTCCCAAGTGATTTTAATAATGGAATCTGCGGGGTACATAGAAATCCCCTAAGTCTTCGCTTAGTGATATTGCATTCAAGCTATAGTCGGTATGAAGATACCACTTAATAATACCTTAATAATTGACTCCTAGAATTAGTGGTTTGGTTATTCATTAACTCTTTTAATTGGTCAATAATGGAGGTTGTGATAACTAGTCGTGAAGGTGTGAGTCTAAAAAACGAATACTAAAAACTCATATTTGTGGACATGAGGATTGATCTTGATGACCGTGTGCTTATAGGGTACAAGGAAATCCCCTAAGTCTATACATATGTATATGTATCATAAATGGCGAAGGGTACAAAAGAATCCCCGGCCACTTATGATATCTCCGGTCGTGCGGCTAACACACAATGGGGCCTGTTCAGGGGGTAACACTGGACCTATATAACATGTGGGTGGACTTATGACGGTAAAGCTACACAACCCAGGTTAAGGTTTTAAAGTGCATGCTAAATCTTGTTCCCTACCTCGGCATAGTATATTTATGTATACATGTATTTATAATTGGTTATGTGCATTTGACTTGGTTTGAATTGATGGAAGTATTTTATCTTTATCCTTGATTTATATGCTAGCGTTCACCCCTCTAACCATCTTCGGACGTTGTAACCCCACGCAATGTAGGAACCGATCATACTTTCGCTCCTTCTGCTCAGTGACTAGGTGATTCGGGAATAACTTTTGAGTCAGAAAAAAGTGGTGATCTTTCATACTTTGGAAGACCCCCTTTTATGTTATGGATTTCTTTATGTCTTTACTATTCCGTTGGTGTTAGTTTTATCTATGGTCGGGGGCATGTCCCGACTGAATATTTTTTGATTTTGATTAGAGGCTTTGTCGAACTATGGTGGGATAGGTGGTGTCGATATTGGTATTGGTATTGGTATTGGTATTGGTATTGGCATTGGTATTGGCATTGGCATTGGCATTGGTATTGGTTGGTTGTTTGGTTGTGGATGTTTGGTTTTGATTATAGACTTATTACAATATATTTAAATTGATATTATATTATCTTGTTATATCTTCAGAATCCACCCGACAAGGGGTAAAGAGAGGTCAATGGTTTGGGTATTGGGATGGTCTTCGGTCCTAGTTGGACTTAGGATATTCGAGCCCTAGGTTCATGGTCAATTAGATATCCATAAAGTTGTGTCGAGTTGAGTCTCTTTCAAGAGTGTGTAGCGCTCCACACTCATAAGGGAGAGATTACAAGGCATTTAGGAATATTTCTCTTTCTTATGTTCTATTTTTGGGTTGTAAGTCTAAGGTCTTGGATCTCTCTAGTTCTTGTTTTTGGCCTTTCAGATCATGCCTCTAAAAAGATCTGATATCCGGGGGAACCTTTCTGTCCTGTCTGAGGACAATGGAAATAGAGCTCTTCCTACTCTAAGGATTCATACTAGGTCTAGGGCCACTGTCTTTTATGGTCCTAATGGAGCTCCACCGATTCCTTCTATCCCTTCTCATACACCTCAAGCTGACCTATCTAATACTGAGTTTCGCTAGTCGATCCATTTGCTCACTCACTTGGTTTCCTCTCAGACTGAGCGTGCTGATTCTATTGCTCTATCATCTGAAGCCACTAGAGATGGCTAATTTATGAGGTTGAATTTTTATGTTTTCACTGGTATGAAAGTTGAGGAATATCCTCAACATTTTATAGATGAAATAGAAAAAATCTATCATGTGATGCATGTCACTGAGGTGAAAGGTGTGAAGTTTGCAGCTTACAAGTTGAAAGATGTAGGGAATAAATGATATGAAGAGTGAGAGCAACTCAGGGGTGTGGATGTTGAGTTCGCTTTGTGGGAGAACTTTTTTAGTGCTTTTCTCAATCGCCTCTTTCCTTAGGAGTTAAGAGAGGCGAAGGCTGAAGAATTCATAAATCTGAGGCAAGGAAGGATAACAGTTATAGAGTACGCCTTGAAGTTCCATTAGTTGTCCCGGTATGCTGGTGTCTACCGTGAAATCTAAAATGAGAAAGTTTGCTTTTGGGTTGTCCCGAGACTGATTCTAGAAAGCAAAGCTGCCTTGTTGAACAAGGACATGGATATTTCCAAAATGGTTGTGTATATGAAATAAGTGGAGAAAAAAAGAGAAAGCAAGTTGAGATTGGAGAAAGGCAGAGTAAGAAATTTTGGCATTTAGAATAAGGAGGATGTCAACAACAGAGTGACAAGAATGGTGGAAAGTGTTCAAATAAGAAGTGGGGCAATTCTGGGTCCTACTCGACGGCTAGTGCTCCTTACCCAAAATCATCTGGTGATTAATGTTTTCAAGATAGTGATGGTTCTAGGGCCCAGGGTGCCCAATCTCAGGATAGTGGGGCCCAATCAGCTCCATCATATTCTCAATATAGATTTTGTGGTCAATAAGATTGGGGTTTTTGTGATGAGGGAAGGGACAAGTATTCAAATATGGTTAGTCAGGGAATATGCTTAGAAATTTTCCATTAGTATGGTTGCATCTGGGGCAAACATGGTTCTCGTTGCCTCTTCATTAGCTCCTGCACTAAATGGTGCACCATTTAGCTCTGGTACTTGTTGAAACCAACTCTATGCTCTCACTACTTTTTAGGAGTCTAAGGCATCGCCTAATGTCGTTACTAGTACGTTAAAACTCTTTTCCCATGATGTGTGATATTGACTTGATCCAGGGTCCACTCTTTCTTATATGACCCTATTTGTGGCTATGCATTTTGGTTTTGGTCCTAAGTGTATTTCAAATACCTTTTCTATTTCTACCTCGGTGGGTGACTCTGTGGTCACTAGAAGAGTCTATAGGGGTTGTGAGGTATCTGTGGCTGGTAGAGAGACTTTGGTGCATCTGTTTTAATTGGACATGGTTAATTTTGAAGTCATATTGCAGATGGGTTAGTTGCACTCCTGCTAAGATTTTCTAGATTGTCGGACCTATAAGGTCATTTTTAAGTTCCTTAATAAGTCATTTATCGAGTGGGAGGAGGGCTTTCTAGTGCCTAAGAGAAGGTTCATATCTTATCTTAGAGCCCAAAAATTGATTTCCAATGGATGTCTTTATCATTTGGTCCGGTTTAAAGATTCTAACTTGGAGGATCTTTCTTTAAATTTCATCCCCATGGTAAATAAATTTCCTGAGATCTTCCCTGATAATCTTCCTGGTGTCCCTCCTGATAGAGAGAATTATTTGGGGATTGATCATTTCACGGACACTCGTTCTATCTCTATTCCTATGTATAGAATAACTCCAACGGACACTAACGGATCTTCTAGGCAAGGGTTTTATCCATCCTAGTATGTCCCTATGGGGTGCATCAGCATTGTTTATGCATAAGAAGGATGGGTCCCTTCGTATGTGTATTGATTACCGATAATTAAATAAGGTAACAGTGAAGAACAAGTATCCTCTTCCAAGAATAGATTATTTGTTTGATCAACTTCAGGGTGCTTGGTTCTTTTCTAAGATCGATCTTTAATCCGAGTATCATCATTTAAAAATTAGAAAGGTGGATATCCCTAAGACTGCCTTCCATACCCGATATGGGCATTTTGAGTTCCTGGTTATGTCTTTTGGGTTGGCTAATGCCCCGACAATATTCACGGACTTGATAAATAGGGTCTTTTATCATCTTTTGGATTTGTTTATCATTGTATTTATAGATGATATTTTGGTGTACTCTAAGAGTGAAGAGGATCATGCTGATCACCTCCATATTGTGTTACAGGCCCTGAAGGATCAACAGTTGTATGCTAAATTTTTAAAATGTGAGTTCTAATTGAATACTGTTACTTTTCTGGGTTATGGCATATCTAGTAAAGGGATCATGGTGTATCCATAGTAGTTTGTAGTGGTTAAGAAATGGCCTAGACCCACGACTCCAATCGATATTCAGAGCTTCTTAGGTTTAGCCAGTTACTATAGGAGATTTGTTGAGATTTTCTCTTCTATAGCTGCCCCGTTGACTAAGGTAACTCAGAAGAAGGTAAAGTTCTTGTGCTCTGATACTTGTGAGGGTAGTTTTGAAAAGCTGAAGGACAAACTATCTTTGGCTCCAGTCTTGACCTTGACTGAAGGCACTGGTGATTTTGTGGTCTATCGTGATGTGTCCCATGTGGGGCTTGGTTGGATTTTGATGTAGCATGGCAAGAAGATAGCTTATGCCTCTAGATAGTTGAAGGTAGAATTATCCAACTCATGACTTGGAGTTGTTAGCTGTGGTGTACGTATTGAAAATCTGGCGTCACTATTTGTATGGAGTGCATGTAGTTATCTGTACTGATTATAAGAGCCTACAATATGTGTTCACTCAGAAAGAGTTAAATCTCTAGCAAAGGAGGTGGCCTAAGCTACTCAAGGATTGTTGTACTGACCCTTCAGGTCATTTTCCGTATTCCCACTTATTTTCAGCATTAGAGTTTTCCATAGCTGCCTAATGTCATTTATGACTTGCTGGAACTAATAGTTCGATTATTGGGTAGTTTGTTGGTTTTTAGAACTAATTTCCTATTTAGAAGTCTTCGTCAATTTCAAATGACCGTTGAGTAAAAACTTCAGTAAAATAATTTGGATACAAATTTCAACTGCACCAGCAAGTATGTAATATCTATTTTAGGGTAGGTAAACCCTTGATTTGGATCCCACAGCACTCGAGCTCATTTTGACCCATTAGTTGAAAAGTCAAGAATCAAAATATATAGATGTGGGACCCATAAGTTGCCTAAATGACTTTGGATGGAAAATATGACTTCACCAATGCGTCTGAAATATTAAATTTAGTGGGTTTACATAGTTCGTTTGTAAAAGATGAAGTCCAAGTGAGTTCGGGAGGTCAAAAATAAGTTTTGACCTTGCGGGCCCATTTAAACTCATATAAAAGGCCCTTTAGGCTGATTTTTGGGGCATTATTCATTTCTTTGAGAACCCTAGCAGCCATAAGAGATTTTTGACTAAAAAATAAGTCTTATGGGTTGATTAGGAGCTTGAATAACTTGTGTAATCCATTTTGTTGCTACAAATCTAAGGTAAGATTTCTTCAAATTTGGTATTAATTTCTTGATTTCTAGACCAAAAAACCCTAAGTCTTTGAGGCTAAATTGTAGCCATAAATATTATTGATTTACTCAAATTTCTTGAGGGTTTTAGCTCCCTAATGATATTTAACTATGGATTGGTCTCAGAAACTCATTTTTCAAAGATGGGACCTACTTGGGGGTTTGGTGTCATTTTGGACCTATGGCATAATGGTGCCATAATGGGTGTTGTTGTTCTTGGAATGATCCTTAGATTATGTTGTTGATATCTTGGGTCGTGGAAGAAAAAGCTTCAAGAAAAGGCAAAGTAAAGCTTGTTGGTTCGTGAGCAATTGGACTCGAGGTAGGTTAGGCTTACCCATAGTTAGATTGAGCTTGGTTGTAATATAATTATTGATATCTTATAATATTGGGAGGGGTTTTTAGATGATAAATGGTTGTGTGATGATGCTTGGGATTATTTGATTCTCATAGGTTGTTAAACTTGTAAAAGTATGATTGTTGACCTTTAGCTTAGAACCTTGGATTGTTCTACATATAGTCTCATAAATAGTATGAGAATACTTTAGTTGTTCTACTAGATGAGAATGATGTTGTTAAATGACCTTAAAAGTATATTGACCTAGTTATTACTTAATTATGAAATGGCCTTGGTGTTGGGTTGACTTAGGAAGAATACTTGAAGAAGATTTATACTATAGGCTTAGTAAGGATTGATAAGCCGTTATGGTGTGACTTATATAACCTAGCCTAAATCCTGGTAGAAGTTAGTCTTGTAGAAGTGACTTTAGTATTATTGGGAGTTAGAAGTGGGACTTGACCAACTTTAAGGTCGAACTATGTAACTCCTTGGTAACCTAGATACTTGCTGAACGTCTAAATTACGTTATTGAGATTATAAGGGTTAAACCTAGTTGTCGGTTTATGAATAAGGACGATGGTTGGAAAATGTGTATACTTGATTGGTTGTTTTATTGCCATGTTATGGATGGCCATGGAAAGATGGTAATTGTGTATATAATCTAGATACTCATGCTTATACTCCTACTCACATATCATGATGATGATTAGAAATAAAGTGTGATGGTTTATGTATCTTACATCTCAATTACTCCATTATTGTAAACTTATGTATATTATTGATTTGGGCCATATATGTGTGTATGTTGTTGTCTTGAAAAATATTGATACTATGATGACGCCCGGTGAATTTAGAGAAAATATTGATACTATGATGATGCTCGGTGAATCCGGAGGAAATATTGATACTATGATGATGCCCAGTGAATTCGGAGGAAATATTGATACTATGATGATGCCTGGTGAATCCAGAGCAAATGTTGATACTATGATGATGCCCAGTCAATCCAGAAGAGGAATGATGTTATGATGATACCCAGTGAATTCGGAAGAGGTAATGATGTTATGATGCCGTGTGGGGAAACTTTATATAAGTGTATGTGTATATATTTGAGGTTATTCCGTGTGTGGCTAACTATTTATGCACTCGATACATGATGTCTTTCGTGGTAATTGATACTCATTCTTTGTCACTAATCACTAAATAAGGGGTGTGAACGTTGTTGACTCTAATTAGTAACTAGTGATAAGTTATGCTGAAGATTGGGTTAATTCCACTTGATAGGATAATCATGTGTAAAATAAAGGGCTTACTTAGTAATCTTCTTGACTTGAATAAATAGTTATGTTATGGAATTTTGTGTAGTAAAGTGGCTTATGTGACAAGTAGTTGTTTCTAATAAATAGCTATGACTTGTGGGCTAGTAACCTAGTAAACTAGTTGGTGGATCTTATTTGGTTAAAATATGAAAACTAGTCTTTAAGGTTATAATATGCCCAATGATATTGGTCTTAGGATTGTATGATGAATAGTTAAGTTAACTTCTAGCATGTGACATCATGGTGGCTTAAATGACGACTTATATAATGAGGTTACTAACTAGAAAATGGCCTTGAGATAGATGAATAAATAATAGTGTGGTAACTTGTAGCTTTTCCTTATTTGATGACTAGTAAACTAGTGTTTCATGGATATGGAGATTAGCTAATATAGACTAGACTTGGAGCTTATCAATGAGATAGAGAATAAGTAACTATATAACTATGCTATAGTGATATCGATTTCGTTGTGCAAAATTGTGTTATTGATAATGATTGTATAACTCGGTAAGAGGCTTTGGCAGGAATGTGACCCGCGTCTTTGGTGAGTTGCTTGTGTAGTTGTGCCTTGATATATTGATGGATTGACCTTTTAGGGTACTCTTCGGTAGTATAGGACGCCGTGACGAGTTCTTTGTGGTGTTCTTTTGCGTGTACTTCCCGGCGGTATGGGACATCATTGTAAGTTCTTGTGCTTTATATTGTGTTGATGATGGTAAATACATGGTTGTTATTGTATATATGTGTCTTTACGCTTCCGAAATGATTACTTATTTGTATGACGATTATGGTATATGTTGATATGATACGTTATGCTATTGCCCTAGTAGATTAGTTATTTTATACGGTGATATCGAAGAAGATTCAGGTTTGATCCTATTCCTTGACTTTAAGTTATTATCTTACTTTAAATTGTTATTATATTATAATTTAGCTCAGTCGGCCGATTATGCCTACTAAGTACCCATGTTTTGGTACTCATACTACACTTCTGTACCTTTTTGGTGCAGACCCAAGTTCTAGTTGCCACCGTTGAGTCGATATTGTGCCGTGTTGATCATTAGGAAATAGGATGAGCTCTTGGAGTTCGAGTTGCCCTTTTCTCCCTCTATCCTTATTCTATCTTTTGTATCCGAGATGAATGTATGAGATCATTTAAGACTATTTAAGTTTATCAGACTTCGAGTTGTAATTTCTGTTGTCGAATTTAGAGTTGATTTTGTACTTATACTATCAGGTGATAGGATTGGATTCGAATGTTAGTTATTTCTTTTGTGGAATATTGTTGTTGTATTATGTTCCTATATAGGGTCCGTGTTGGATGTTTCCACTAAGGTAACCCATTGCGTTAGCTCTGGGTTATGGTGTTGTCTTACCTACTGGTGGGTTATGGTAGGTATCATCATGACTCAAAAATTGGGTCATGATAATTATGACATGAGTCTTCGCTACCATCTAGGTAGAGAAAATTAAGTGGGAGGCGACAAAAAAGTCTTTAAATTAAAAATGGTTACAACTTTGACCAGGTAAGGTCAAAATTTCATTTAAATTGTGATTAAGTTAATTGGGGTGTAAAGTGTAATTTTGAAAAACTTTTTAATTTTTTAAAAAGTCCTCCAACTCCAAATTTCAAATTTTAGAGTTCCCCCCGCTTTTTTATCTTTCAGTCTTTCTTCTTCTTTTTCTTTGTCCCTATCTTCTTCTTATTTTTTTCTCTCTTTAGATTTTCCTCTTTTTCCATCTTCTCTTCTTCTTTTTCTTTATCTTTTCATTTCAGTCTTCCTTTTTTTAATTTTCATGGACTATTTAAAAAAAGAAAATTAAAAAGTTTGAAAAGAAATTTTTGATTCCTTTTAAAAATCATTAAAGAAATAATTTAGCAAATTCAGCAACTACGGTAATTGCTGCAACTAGTACTATTAGTTGTTGTATTACAACAATCATTGAAGTTTCTGTAGCAACTTCGATACTTAGTTTCTGAAAAAAGATTTGATTGGAGGAAGAGCCCACGAAAAAGTGATATTTGTGGTAAAAATAGAGGTGGTTGTCTGGTGGTGACACTGAATGAGAAGATTACATTTGTTGTGATGTTGATAGCGATCGTGGTAGAGGAGAAAGAAGAAAAATAGGCGATAGTTATACAGAGGGAGAAAATAATGGTAAATCTGGAAGAGGTGACAATAGTAGTGATAGTGATAGTGGAGGAAGAGGAGGTGGCGGCGGCGGGCGGCAACAAAAAGGGTATGGGGAGGAGTGGTGGTGATGGTGTAGGGATCTTTGTGTAAATATGGGGTAGGGATTGTTGTGTAAATAATAAAACTTGAGGGTTTTAAAATTAGTGTCATTAACACTAATCTTAAAATTATCACCTCTACTCAATATTTAAGACTCGTGTCACTCTTTTTTAGTTTTGAAACTTTTTTGTCACCTTTAATTAATTTGCCCATCTAAGTAAAGCTAATGTGGTTGCTGATGCTCTTTGTAATACCCCACACTTTTCTTAGTCCCGTTTATCTCCTAATGTGTCAAGGGTCAACTTTAAAAGTAAATAACTCTTGATACATGTAGACTTTTCAAGCTCCAAACCCACCAATGTCAAGAAAATTGAATCAGCTTTCCAACGATACCAATTTCGTCTAAATCCGATACTTAGTTGAGAATTTATGGTGATTTTAGTGAAAGCAGTAGGGCATTGCGATAAGCACCGTGTCGCGGTGAAGGACAAATTTGTAATTGTTCGATTTCCAGTAGAGCACCGCGATTGGCCCGCATCGTGGAGAAGTTCCAATTCCCATTCATCCCTTTTTAGTAGCTTAACGCGATTTGCCTGTATCGCGTCAAAATTCCCAATTGGATAGACATTGTGTCGTGGTGGAGTGCAAAATAACACTCATTCTTTTTCCAATGACATGACGCAATTTCACCACATCGCGCCAGAGGCCAAAATAACAGTTGTTTGTTTTTCAGTAAGACACCGCGATAGTGGCGCGACGCGGTGGTGCGCCAAATTGGGATTTTCCAATTTCGAGTTAAATTTTATAAAGGGCAATCTAGTCATTTCCCCAAGTCCCAAATCGTGCAAAACACAGAATCTGGCCTATTATAAGCATATTATGCATGCTTTTCATCAACTTTCTCTCAAAGAAACCCTAGAACATCAAACCTTAATCCCCAAGAAATCCAAATTTCCACCATTCTTTTTCCAAGATGACTCAAAATTAAGGATTCCCAATTCAAGAACTTCAAGAATGAATCTTCAAGAGCACAACTAGAAACTCAAAGTTCAAGCTTCTTCATCTAGTCATCAATTAAGGTATGTGGGGTTCTTCAACAAGGATAATCCTTTCATCCTTATGCCCAAAATTAGTTTTAAAGTTGAATTTTTCATGAAATTATATAAATTTCAGTTTAGGCTTTATACCCATTCATCACTATTTGAAGATTTTGATATTACAAGTGATTTAGATGTTGAATTGCATGTCTACTTTCGTATTTTTATGCGTGTGACAGTGTTTTCCAGATTTAGAATTGAGTTATCAAGATTTTCATTATTTAGCATGAACTTTATAATTATTTGACATGAGTTAAAACATGGGTATTAAGCCCTAGTTTGAATGTTAATATTTCAAAAAAGATGTCGCTTTTAAGCATCCCATGGCTTGTTATATTTAGATTTTGAACAAAGATTTGATCTTTTGATTTTAGCTTAGATAAGGAATCCACTTTACATATTTAGCTTCAGTTTACAGTCAACAGATTTACAAGACGTTTTCATTGTAAACCCTAATATTAGTTTTAAAAGTAGATTTCCTACAAAATGAGCATACAGATTAAAAGGAGTAGTATTTAGCACCGAGCGGGAAGTGTGGGTTCAGCGCATCCTACTTCTCTAGAACTACAAGCCAACATAGGTACAGATTTAGATTATTCCTATTTCTATATGGATGAAGTTACAAATGTGATCACTTAGCTTAGGTTATACTCCCTGGTAAGAGTATGACACCTCTCCCCAACGTGAGGTTTTCCTATAAGGGAACTAGACGTTGGACATTATGATAGCTCACATAGTGTATGTCGGTTAGAAAAACCTCCCTACAAAAAAGAGTAATCCTAACAGAAAAAAATAACAAAACACCTTTTAGAAACTAAGTGTAAAGACTCACAATTTTGTTCAAATATTGCTTTACATAAGTCATTAGACATGAGATTTCAGCTTTTAGTTTACAGATACAAAGGTGAGTCCTTTTATACTTAGCCTGCATAATTTGAAAATAGACTTAACCTCAGTTCTACGTAGTCCACTAGCAGAAAGAGTAAAAGTATAACTTTTAGAACTAAGCGTTATGGCTCATAAGATTTATACAGTATGCTTTATTATTCATGATTTATGATTTTCAGCTTTCAATTACTCCAACCAATGTGAGCAATTTATACTTAGCATGCTTCCTTTTTACAAGTTTATGTGAACATTGAGATATTATTTTACTTATAAATTCATCCCCATATGCTCAGTACATTCCAAAAGTACTGATCAACATATACGTCTATGTACTACATTGTTTAATAATATAGGTATCAGTTCAGTTGTAGTCCATCTATCATGATTAGACAATTGCAGATTCCAGTCAGCAGATGATGAGTCCTCCTACTTTGGGGATTTCAGTTAGATGTTATTAATGTACTCTACTTTCTTACTCATATGTATTGGTTAGTAGTAGTTGGGTTCGTGTCCCAGCTACCTATAGTCAGTATAGTAGAGGCTTCACAGATGTTAGTTAGTGTCAGTCATGTAATTTCAATTCCACTCTTTAGTTTTATCAGAATGCAAAATTGTATCAGTATTGTATTTTCTCAGATTTCATCATGATTATATTTCTGCACAGTAAACTCAATCATTTTATACATATTTAGATCAGTTGCTTAACAGTATGCTGGTACAAGGGTTAGTTGGGATCACTTGTGGTCCTAAGCACCATGTGATGTCTCGGGACCCATTTTCAAGGCATTACAAACTTGGTATCAGAGCCAGGTTCTACTTTCCTAGGGTGTCTATGAAGCCATGTCTAGGAGAGTCTTGCAAAATAGTATGGAGACGTCTGTACTTTTCTTCGAGAGAGTAAAGTTATTCTCTTAGAATAAAGTTATTCTCTTAGAAACTCCTTTTCTAGATCGTAAAGTTTTTTATACTCTAGATCATCAGTAAAGTTATTCTCTTAGAAACTCCTGTCTATTTGTGTATTACCCTAAAATTCTCTATCTATGACTTTCTGGGATAACATGAGTACTAGATTCTAATTTTTCCTAAGATAATGCTCTCAGATTTAGTATCAGTAACTTCAGAAGTCATATAAGGGGATTGAGAGGAGCTCACTAGTGTGTTATAATTTCCTCAAATTGAAATTCATGTCCTCATCCATATGAGTTGTTCAGCTAAGATAAAGTAAGATATATATTTAGATTTCTCATTAACCTTTCAATACGGATAGTGCTCATGAGAGAAGATAGAGTGAACCTAGATTGTTAAATAGAATTTGCATTTGAGGGATATTGCAACCTAGAGTGTTATGATTTATAAGTAGTAGAACTTTTTCTTATATATAGTTAGAAGTATGGGTATAGAAGTGTAGTGGCAAGAAAGGTAGAGAAAAAACAATTAGTTAAGGTAAATTTTTGTTTGCTTGAAGTATGAATAGAGTTATTGATGGTACCTACTCTATTAGAAAAGTATTGGTTATTAATGAAAGCATTTGGTGGCTTAGTATTGTTAATTTAGGCTTTCCTTGAGGCTGTAAAAAGGAGTTTAGTTGAAACTTATAGAGCTACGAAAGTAACATAGGTGGATAGATGGGTAAATAATCGCAATGTGTAGAAGGAGGAGTTGCTAATGTATTATAATAATATGGACCATGCGATCATATGATCAATTGTTGTTATTATTAGGTTATAGTGTACTAGTGTTTCTTGATGCTATATTTTATAGCTTCCAAGTGAGAATAGTATGTGAGGTTGGCTTCTAAATCATGTTTAGCACTAGATATTAAGTTTGAACAGTGGATGATCATCAAGGTGGAAGTAATGATTGCTCGATTGGTGATGTTAGTTAAATAGAAGTGATCTAGTAGGCTTGGATAGTATATGCAAGAGTTTAAGTCCATTTTATTTGTAATTAAGTATGATGTTATATGTATGATGTAGAGGTGTGTCCAAGTTGATATGGGATTGCTTTATTTTCTAAGGTTATTACGTGTTGTGTATGGTTAGTAGTATTGTTGAGTTGCTAAGTAGAAGGAGACTAGGTATATAGTATTTGATGTTCTTAATAGCTAAGTTAAGGTGTTATGGATAGATGATGTTGAGTCTTTTTGGTATGATTTTGATTCTCATGGTTTAAGAAAAAATATAAGTTTAGAAATGTGATATTAGTAGGCTATGACGGAAGAAGTATGGTTCATTAAAGGTTTGGGGATATCTATGTTAAGTGTTAAAATCTAAGTTTGAATCCTTATAGATTGAGCAAATAGAAATAAAAGTTGAAGCTCTAGATGGTGTGAACTCGGGATATGGTAATACTCATGAAGATTCTAAGTTAGTAAGTGTTCAAGTTATTATATGATGACAATTGGGCTATATAAAGATAGAGTTGTATCTCAGAAGAAAGTATTAGTAGTGGGTTTTACACTTTTAGGTATAGTCTTTCAAAGTAAGTTTATTATTCACGTGTATTGTTGTATTCCAAACTCTAGAGTCCAACGAGTGTAGTTCAGTTTAGAGTTTAGTAAACGGTTCCATAGACTTAGATAATGGCTTAAGGCTAAGGGGGAGATGATAGAACAAGGAACCAAGTTAGTCTCTCAGATTCTAGTAGTGAGCCAGTATGTTATAGAACATCAGAAAGGGAGGATGAGTCCCAACCCATTCTTATTTCAGCATTTGTATTTCAGTTATCCCAATATCTACTCATGCCTTACGTGTCAGTTCCATGATCATAGTTCATGTTCATGCATATAATAGAGAATCATGCACTCTCCCAGTTCCTAGTATGAGGGGTTCCAGTTCATTCAGCAGTTGGAATCACATTCCATAAGTTATAAACTCCAAATTTAGGTCATGCAGCTCATGACTCATGTACTCATGTTTTACAATATGTTCAATTCCAGTACTCATGCAAAAATTTTAACAATCAACAAAATTTAGATCTGTATCATGTACGTCCTCATATTAAATCTCTTTAAGTTACTCTAATCAATGTGATCCATTTATACTTAGCACGCATCCTTTTTACAAGTTTATATGAACATTGAGATATTGTTTTACTTATGCATTCACCCCCATATGCTCAGTACATTCCAAAAGTACTAATCCACATATACGTCTATGTGATACATTGTTTAATAATGTAGGTACCATTTCAGTTGTAATCCATCTATCACGATTAGACACTTGCAGATTCCAGCCAACAAATAATGAGTCCTCTTACTTCGGGGATTTCAGTTAGATGTTATTTATGTACTCTACTTTCTTACTCATATGTATTAATTAGTAGTAGTTGGGGTCGCGTCCTAGCTACCTATAGTCAGTATAGTAGAGGCTTCACAGATGTCAATTAGTGTCAGTCATGTAATTTCAGTTTTGCACTTCAGTTTTATCAAAATGTAAAATTATATTAGTATTGTATTTTATCTGATTTCATCATGATTATATTTACGCATAGTCAACTCAATTATTTTATACATATTTAGATTAGTTGCTTAATAGTATGCTAGTACAAGGGTTAGCTTGGGATCACTTGTAGTCCTAAGCACTGTGTGATGTCTCGAGATCTATTTTGAGGCGTTACATTCTTAGTAGGTTATCCATAGGGATTCTAACTCATCTAGATGAGGATAATCAAGAATTGGTGAAGGACATTCACCATTTGGCTAACCTTGGAGTTCGTCTCTTAGACTCAAAATATGGTGGTTGTTTATGCAAAAGGTAGCGCAGTTATCTCTTGGTGCTAAGGTGAAAGAGAAGCAAGTGTTGGATCTTATCTTGATAAAAATCAAGGGTGATGTAGGTAGGTAGGAAGTGATGGTCGTTGAGATTAGTGGTGATAGTATCTTAAGGTACTAAGAGAGGTTGTGTATTCCCGATGTAGATGCATTACGAGAGAGAGTCTTGGTTGAGGCTCATGGGTCGCGTTATGATATTCATCCTGGTTTGACAAAAATGTATCATGATCTTAAGAAGAAATATTAGCAGAACAATATGAAGCGAGGTATGGCCAGTTTCATGGCTAAATGCATGGTGTGTCAACAAGTGAAGGTTAAGCATTTGCGGCTCAGAGGTTGTATCAAGAAATTAAGTTACCTGTGTGGAAGTAGGACATGGTTAATATGGATTTTATTACCGGTCTTTCTTAGTATTGAAATTAGTTTGATTTTATTTGGGTGATCGTGGATAGGATGCTAAATTAGCTCACTTCTTTCTAGTGAGGACTATTTTTTTGTTGGAGGATTATGCAAAGGTATTCGTTGAGAAAATTGTGAAGTTGCATGGGGTGCCTATTTCCATCATGTTATATCGTGGTAATCAGTTCTCATCATAATTTTTACGATTGTTTCAAAGAGGTTTGGGGACTAAGGTGAGCCTTAGTACGACTTTTCTCCTACAGTCGGATGGGCAAGCAAAAAGAACTATTCTGACATTAGAAGATATTCTTTGAGCTTGCGTGATTGACTATGGACATAGTTGGATTGATTATTTTCCTCTTATAGGGTTTGCGTATTATAACAACTACCACTCTAGCATTTGGATGGCACCTTTTGAGGCTTTGTATGGTAGGAGGTGTAGGTCTCCTATTGGGTGGTTTGAGGTCGGTGAGGCGAAGATGTTTGGATCAAATTAGGTTCACCAAGCCATGGAGAAGGTTAAGGTAATTCGAGATATGCTTAAATCAGCCCAAAGTTGCAGAAAGTCCTATGCGGATGTGAGGTGCAGAGAGTTAGAGTTTGAGGTTGGTGAATAGGTATTCTTAAACTTGTCTCCCATGAAGGGGGTAATACGGTTTGGGAAGAAGGGAAAGCCTAGTCCCTGGTATGTCAGCCTGTATTTGGTCTTGAAGAGGGTTGGTAAGGTTTCCTATAAATTGGAGTTGCCCTCTAGTTTGAATTCCGTTCACCCGGTGTTCCATATATCAATATTGAGGAAGTATGTAAGTGATCCATTGCGATTTATGCCTGTAAAGGATATTGGTATTTCAGATTCATTTTCTTATGAGGAATTCTAGATTGAAATTTTAGATCGGTAAGTTCTTTGATTGCGGACTAAGGATGTAGCTTCGATAAAGGTTCTATGGAGGAACCATAAGGTTGAAGAGGCTACTTTTGAAGCCAAAGAGGACATGAAGTCCAAGTATCTATTCGTACTTCCTGTTCTAAAAAATCATTCTCAAGGTATTTGTTGTAATTAACATCTTTGTTTTATGTCTTTGTTAGTGGGAAGTTGTAAATTTCTTGGTATTCTTGTTTTCTGTCTAAAAGATAAGAGTAGTAATATTTGGGGTCAAATTGTGTTGGAAAATGCCTTGTCCTATCATTTGAGGATGAATGATCCAAGTGGGGGAGAATTGAAACACCTTAGATTTTGGCCCTTGAAAATTGCTTGAGCTTTGAGCTTACTGTCCTGGTCACGACTTGACCCCACGAGTCGTATGGTGTATTGATGGGTCAGGTGACCCTAGTTGTAAGGTGACCAGTGTGTGGTGTTAGGTTTCTGACCATGGTACAACTAGAGGGAATGGGTCATTAAGGCTCGTGATAAGTCATTAGGAGGATTCATAACCAAATCGTGTAAGCTTATGGATTGATTCTTCTCTGAGTACGAGTGGCTCACTAAGAGTTGTGAGGATATGTTACGAGTCGTAAGGTGAAATTGTAGGATTTCCAGTGTTTAAATCAAGTGAGATCTCTGCTGAGTACGACTGGACCTTATAAGTCATAGGGTCTGGTTATGGGTTAGTTGGTAGAGTCGTACGAATAGCAGTTTGTGTGATTGGTAAGACTATCTTGGTTATGACTCGTAGCTAGTAATCGAAAGGAGTGGTTACGAGTCAATGGTTGACTTGTAAGTAAAGGCGACATCTTTCTAGCTTTTAAGTTAAGGGCATTCTGGACATTTTCCCTTTTGCCCAACTTAAAACCCACGTCTTATAACATCCTTAGGTTTACCTTATCCCTCATAAACACATCTAATGGACTCTTAAAACACTCTCAAATCCTTAAGGTCCAGAGCACTTAGGGTTTTCAAGAGGTTAATCAATTGAGGCTTCCAAGGGTGATTTCTCTCCGTACTTCTTGGTGTTTAAGGCATGTTACTCTTCCCTCATTGTCAATTTTGTAAAATCATGTGATTTAAAGTATTATTCATGGAATATTGATGTTGGATTTTGAACTATGGGTTGAGGGTTTTTGATATAAATTGTTTAAATATTTCTTCCATGATATTTATGAAACTATTATGCTTAAATTGATGGTTGGTAAATGCATTGGGGTGCATGGGAATGGTGGATGGAAATGGGGGTACAGTATAATCCCTAAATTGATCGTTTGGCATGGAAATTGGTAATAAACTCAACCCATTTGCATAATTAATTCTGGTATATGCATTATCACTTGGCTTGGCTTATTTCTTGGAATTAATGCATGGTATAAATGTTTAAATAGCTAAGGATGGTTTTAAAAACCATATGGGGTATAATGGAATCCCTAAATGAATGTTTTATGAAAATCTTTTGGGGGTACACGGGAATCCCCTAAGTGATTTTAATAATGGAGTCTGCGGGGTACACAAAAATCCCTTAAGTCTTGGATTAATGATATTGCTTGCAGGCTATAGTCGGTATGACGATACCAATTAATAATTGAATCATGGAATTGATGGTTTGGTTATATGTTAAATATTTTAATTGGGCGATAATGGGGGTTGTGATAGCTAGCCGTGAAAGTGTGAGTCCGAAAGACGGACACCGAAAACTCATATTTGCCAACATGAGGGTTTGTCTTGATAATTGTGTGTTGTGCGATACAAAGGAATCCCCCAAATCTATACATGTATTTATGTATCATAGAGGGTGAGGGGTACAAGGGAATCCCCGGCCACTTATAATATCTCCGATCGTGTGGCTAACAGGCACTGAGGCCCATTCAGGGGTAACACTGGACCCATATAGGCCGTGGGTGGACTTATGATGGTAAAGATTCACAAGCTAGATTAAGGTTTTAAAGTGCATGCTAAATATTGTTCCCTATCCCAACATAGTGTGTGTGTGCATGTATATATATATATATATAAATGTATTTGCAATTGGTTATGTGTATTGGTTTGACTTGATTTTGGATTGATGGCATTATTTATCTTTATCCCTGATTTACATTCTAGTGTTCACCCCGCTAACCATCTTCAGATCTTGTATCCCCATGTGATGCAGGAACCGGCCATACTTCCACTCCTCCTGCTAAGTGAGTAGGTGATTTATGGACATCTGTTAAGTCAGAATGAAGTGGTGAGCTTCCATACTTTGGAAGACCCTCTTTCATGTTATGGATTTATTTATGTCTTTACTATTCCTTTGGTCTTGATTTTACCTATGGTCGGGGTCAAGTCCCGACTGGATATTTATTCGTTTTGATTAGAGGCTTTGTCGGACTATGGTGGGCTTGGGCTATGTCGGTATTGGTATTGGGATTGGGATTGATATTGGTTGGTCATTTGGTTGTGGATGTTTGGTTTTGATTATAGACTTATTACAATGTCTTTAAATTAATATTATCTTATCTTGTTACATCTTTAGAATCCACCCGACAAGGGGTAAAGAGAGGTCAATGGTTTGGGTATTGGGATGGTCTTCGGTCCTGGTTGGACTTGGGATACCCGTCACAGCCAGTCCTTGGTTTGAGTCGTGTCAATATCAACTCAAAAGATCAAACACAAAACCTAAGGCTTTTAAAAAAAAATTCTATAACTAGGGGTGGGCATTCGATATTCGGTTCGGTATTTTCAAATTTTGGGTTCGGTCATTTGGTAATCGATATTTGAAAGCAGATACGACATATCATACTTATAAACATCGATTCGGTAATTCGGTAATCGATAAATTAAACTTCGATTCATTACGGTTTTTGGTAATACCAAATTAAAGTTGGAAATGTCCAAATGTACGTTTAAACTTCAAAGTTATATTTAATAGAAACCCTATTTAGTATTTATTTTTACGAATATAATACCAATGTCCAAGAGATTCCTTGAGATTGACTAATACTATTGTCCATTGAGTTGGTTGAACATATTGTATTATATACTATATATATAGAGAGAGAGAATTCGATATACGATAACTACTGAATACCAAACGGTATTAATATCTTTTACCAAACCCAATCCCGAATACCAAAATCTTAAAATTTTACTTCCGAATACCATACCAATTTCCAATTTTTTTGGTTTGATTCGGTAATTTGGTTTTTGGTATTTTATTCCCAGCCCTATTTACAACACATAATCCTATAAAATCGCTACTAGTATGAAGAGGAAGAGAAAGAAATAACGAAGGAATTAAAAAGAGAAAAATGTGTTTACCTTTTATCGGGTAGCAAACAGAGAAAACGAGTCGACGACAACTTCACCTTATTTCTTGACTCGAGAACAATAAGAAAATCATGAAACTTAAACCAAAATTCTGACAACTCAGGGTTGGGGACCGAAGTCCAAATCCTAACCAAGTAGAGAATTTTTAGTCTCTTTTTTTTTGTTCGAAAAACCCCCCCTCTAATAGTGAAATCAAAGCAACATTTATAAGGGGGAATTGGTAATTGAAAAACTAATTTTGACGATGTGGGAGTGGAAATTTGGAGGTGTTTTGGGAATTTAATATTAGAGATAAGAAGGAATTGTACTGTTTAGTAAAAATTTGAGTTTTAAAATTTGGAATATTGTCGTTAGGTGAGCTGGACATTGTTTGTGGGTTGGTTTGCGGGGTTTTGAGCTGGGTTATCGGGTTTGCATTGAAATTGTTAGCTGTTGTAGGTGGTTTGCTAGAGTGTTTGCCAATGTTAAAGCTGAAATCGGTTGTTTCCCTTTGATATTGTTGGGATTGCTGGTGTTTTCAATATTGGTTGTACGTAGCTAATATCGTTGGTCGTTATTGTCGAGTTTAAGGGAATGGGAAAAGGGATTGGGTTCGGGTCGGAGCAAAAGGTATTTTGGGCTGGTGGCCCAATTTAAAAATAGGAAAAGGGTTGATAGTTTTAAAGGAGTTTTGGGCTGGGTTAAAATTAAAGAGGAAGTAGAGTAATTAGGGGTCTAGGGTCGAGCTATTTATCAAATAACCTTCGGTTAGAATATTTAGTCAATTTTATTTAAATTATAATCATATTAAAAATCAATCGGCCAATTACATTATAATTGGGGCGAAATTGATTTCAATTAAAGTCAAATTTAGTAAATTATCCAAATTGAATAAAAAATTTGACACGAGTTAACAACTAATTTAATTTCGAGTTTCTCGATTAAATAAAATCAAACACATATTTTTCAAATAAAATATTTTTGAAAATGAAATATATTTAAATCAAGACTTTACCCATTTAAATTAATTTTTAAGATAGTCCTTGATTAAAATTTAATTTTTCGTAAAATAGTTTTTTTAAGTAACAAAATTATACAATCTCATAAATATAAAACTATATAATTGCTACTTAAAATGAGAAAATTGCATGTGTAAATATTTCAAAAAAAATTTATCCAGATAAAATAAATATTGTAATTCTATTTAAAATCGAAGAAACTCAAAATTAAACTTAGATGCGGAGGGCAAAAATTAGATGTCAACAACTGCTCCCTCCCTTTGGATAGGGTGGATGCAAGTAACCCTGGACAAATGGAGTTTGACGTTCCTAATTATTGTCCGACCACAAGTTCATTTCTTGAAAGGGGGTGGTTTTTCCATGAGTTTTTAGGGAGTAAGAGGTTTCCTACATATCTCAGGTTACATGAGAATTCAGGTCACGTGTAGTTCGTGAAGCTTGATTTTAAAGCACGATTTTCAAAGATTTCACAAGCTCTCGTGATTTTCAAATTTTGGTGAAAACAGAAAGCTAGGGAATAAGAGGATTGGGGGGAAGTTGGAATGAAGTCAAGTTTCTACATAGAGCCCAGCCTACATATCCCAATGTTTAGGAAATTAGACTGCTTGTAGTTTGATCGATCGATAGAAAAGATAGTCTTTTATTTTAGACGATCTTTGGTTTAGTATGAGTGACAAGTCAATTGAGTTAAGAAAAAAAGGCTTGTAAACTCTTAACTATGAATGTGGAATCCTTCAAATCCATAGGATAGAATTTACTTAGTCATAGTTTCCAAACTCTTAGTGCGTTATCACCCGAATTTGAAAGAAAGGAAAAGCTACTTCCAGTATGAGTTTAGAAATATCCTGAAAGTGAAACTGAAACGAGAATATCCTGAAATATCCCACATGCCTAATAATAGGGGTGTGGTTTGATGGTGATGGCATGTCTAAAGATTTTGATACACCTCTTCTGAACAATGTCCCAGTTCGCTACTAAGAAAAACGAAAACAGATCAGTATTACCCCAATTACGTTAACCAAATATATATCCGCCTATTTGACATTTGAAATCGAATAAAAAAAGTTATCACCAATAAGTTAGAATTATTTTAAACAAACTAGACTTGGGATGGAAATGTAGAAATAGAGAACAAACAATCAGTTCAACAATTACCGGAATTGGACATATTAAAGTTGATGCAGTTCTTGATCAAAATACTCATGTTCGCCGGTTCTCTTGCAACAATAAATCTCCATGAATGCTTTATCATGTGAAGCTATAAAAGAAACATAACTTGGAAAATGATGCTATAATGTGTGTATGCTATAAATGCAAATTCTGAAATATTGTTCAACACCAGAAGTGTGACAACAAAACATCAAAAGTTCAAACAGATACTTCATTGAAAAGTTTTTCTTGAAAAAATGTCAAGTTAATCTCATGATAATTGGGGGGATGCAGCTACTTAACTATAATAGACAAGTTCCCAGATTAATAGTTGGGCATATGACCTATCATTTTTGAACACATAAACCTCCAAACATAGACATAATATCAAGACATACACGTATTAAGCTTAAATCATGATAGCGCTACCCTCTTGCTCTTTTAATCTCAGTTTTTCTGTAAGAACCTGGTAAATGGAGTGATGGCCATATGTTTCAAAAATAATTTTAACTAAAAGATAGAAACAAGTTTAAATTTAGGCAAACTCTCCAATAGACTTCGACGGACAAATTCTCCAATCAAATCTTATTCACTTAAAATCTAAACACGAAATTAATCAAAATTGAATCAAGAATAGCAAAAAGCTACCATTCATACAAACTGTTGTGTCATCTAAATAAAGTTAAATCATCACCAAATCAAGCTTTGGTATTTTAACTGATTGCTATTTTAATTAGAAGAAAAAAATGATGATTCGAACTAAAATGAAACAATCACTAAAACTAAATATGACTATGAAGTAATACTAAAAGAGAACATCACAAAGGTGAAACAATGAACTTTGAGAATCATAAAATAAAAAACAACCATAATATCAATTTAAAAGGTCGAACACAAAATCTATGACTTTTAAAAAGCCTTCTACAACACATAATCTCACCATTACTATAAAATCGCTACTAGTACAAAGAAGAAGAGAAAGAAATAACAAAGAAACTAAAAAGAGAAAAATATGTTTACCTTTTTCGGGCAGCAAACCAAAACAGAGAGTCGATGACATCTTGAACAAAAAGAAAAATATGAAACTTGAACCAAAATTCTCATAACTCCAGATTGGGGAACGAAGTCCAAATCTTAACTGAGTAGAGAATTTATAATCCCATTTTTTTGTCAGAAAAGCCCCCCTCTAACAATGAAATCAAAGCAATATTTATAAAGGGGAATTGGGAATTGAAAAACTGATTTCGACGATGTGGGACTGGAAATTCGGGGGTGTTTTGGGGATTTCAAATTAGAGATAAGATGGAATTATACTTGTAATACCCCAAGAATCCAAACCGATAGTAGAACCATGCTTCAAACTTATGAGAAATAAATTATAGTGGTTTGGTAGTATTATGATCAATTTAGATGTATATTAAGGCCTCGAATACGTCCTAGTTATTAGACGAATCAAAACATCCCTTACCGATAGAATTCTTGAGAAGAATATTGTCATAGTAAACTTCAAATGATCATATCTCCTATTTTATAAAGAATTTTTGAGCTCATGATCCACCAAAATATATATAGTTGAATTATTTTTCCAACAATACTAATTTTGCCAAAATCCAGTATCGGAGTAAAAAGTTATGACCGTTTTACTGAGAGTTGTCCGAGCTGCCCAGGAGCGATGGGCAAGCTAATGGACCATCAAGTCAGCGATGGACCGTCATTCTGGCCATTGTAACTGAGGTATTAAGGCTGTTTTCTGGTCCAAAACTGATGGTTGGAGTGATGGACAGTCACCAGAGTGATGGTCCGTCAACCAGACCGTCAACTTTGTCTGAAACAACGTTGAAATGATGTTTTAATGGGCTTTTTGGGTCTTTTCCCACCCTTTTTAACCCCTAATTACATCAAATCAAAGCATATAACTCCTAATTCATCCATAACATCAAAATTATGATTTCTTTCAAGATCAAAACCCAAGAATAAGATTCAAACCCTTCTCCAAAAAACTTTAGAATCAAATTGTCACCATTCAAGAACCTTCAAGAAAAGTTAACCTCCTTCAAGATTCAAGCTTTTGAGGTATGTCAAGTGTTGATTCATGGGTTACTTTCACCCATGAAGCTCAATAAACCCTATTTGAAATATAAACTTTGGATTTCATGGTATGAATTAAATTATATCCTTATTTATGTTGTTATTTGATTTCCAAGGTAAAGTCTTTAATGACTATCACGAAAATATATTAGTGTGTGGTTGAAATTCTTGTATCGAAAGTGTAAAATATTGCCATGAAGTATTATTTCAATATTCATGCCTAAGCCTAAGGTTATGCATGCAATGTGTTTGATAAAATGCCCAAGAGAACAAGATTCATGCTTTTGAACTCAATTATAACCAAATTGATGAACCCATGTTGTACCCTTGTGTCCAAAATAATTTCCATGTTATTGTGATGCATTGAAATTGTTTGATAGATTGTTCATGAGATTAGCCTATGAAATTATGACATGTTTATATGCATTCCTATTCATATACCAAACCATGATAATCAAGTGCCTCATGAAATTCGCCAATGATTGTATTATGGATTGTTGATTATGGTCGTGAGTCCAGGAAGTATAATGTCTTGTTAGTTTTATGTTATTGAGTCCTGGGGGTACTTGTACCCGATAATTTAGTTATGTGCCTAGAGCCAGTGTCATGTTTTCAAGATACTCTCAGTCAAGCCATGTTCAGTAGAATTCAGTCAGTTCATGACTCAGGAAAACTCAGTAATCTCAGTAATCTTAGTAATCTCAGTCAGTTATCAGATCTCAGTAATATTCCATCAGTCAATGGAACTCAGTGAACTCGGTCCAATTAGTTCAATTTAATTAATTTAGTGTCTAATCATATGGGAGTAAGATTCATCACTGAGCGAGCCCAAGGATGAGGGGACACACTGATAGTTGAGGGTGTGATCCTTAGAAGCAATCCTTGCGCTCTAAAACTACGTAGCCATCATTGGTTGAGACATCAAACCTACTAGTTAAGGGTATATAAGGTGGCTTAACCTGTTATATGAGGGTCCCACCATTCTCCTTAGAGTACCTGTTAGATGAGGGATTACTCACAGCTTGTCCTTACCAGTGGCGCGGTATTGACACCCTTCTAATTGGGGTTACAGATTGGACCCCAACTCAATTAAATTATCTTATTCTGGGCATGTCAGTTAGATGACTACTTTCCACAGTTACAGTCTTAGTCTTAGTCTCAGAAATAGAACTCAGATAGTTCTACAAAATTCAGGACTGTCAGATACAGTCACCTAGTTCAGTAGGGAACTCAGCTAGTTCCATCAGAAATAGGACTGTCAGACATAGTCATTTAGATAATAGTATATACTATATACGAAACTTAAGTTATCAGTATTCAGATTCAGTGATGTCATGATCTCAGTTAAAGTTTATGTATTCATGCATATATTCTCACATTCATGTTATTCAGTCAAATAGTATTGTTCATGCATATAAACCCCTTGCATTCAGCCTACCTCACTTGAATAATAGTATATTCAATCATACTGACATATTTACACTATGGTATTTTATACAATAGGTTCAAAATCATGAGCTCTAGAGCATCCTTAGTAGATTAGCCATTCAGCAAACAGACTAGTAGTGAGTCCTCATCATTTGAGGATGTTATTATTTAATTATTTTATTTTTTCAGTACTTGTTTTATTTTAGCAGTTGGAGTTAGTTGGTGACATGTCCCATCAACTCCTTATTCAGATAGTTTAGAGCTTTCAGACTAGCATGTTTAGACAGTTATTTTAGTTATTTTAGCACTGATATACCATATCTCCAAATGTTATGTTTTATCAGTTTTTTTGAACCTTATGGCCTCTCAGCCTTTTATTCTACATTTATACAGTATGTTATGTAGTGTTCAGTTACATATATCAGTCATGGGTTAGCTTGTGGTCCTTCAGGGTCATAAACACTGTGTGGTATTCTGGGTACCAGATTCGAGACGTTGCAAACTTGGTATTAGATACTAAGGTTCAACAGTGTCCTAGGAAGTCTGAAAAGCCGCATCAAGTAAAATCATGTGCATGGGTATGTTATGCACCATACTTATAGACAAGAGGCTATAAGATGTTTTAGGAACAATTTCCCCTCTTTCAATATTCATGTTGTGCGAGTGAGCATGAGATCAAGTTAAACTCTTAGTCTAATCCGTTTCTCCCCCTCGTTATAGAACATGCCTCCCAAAAGGACTAACAAAGGAGAACCGAGAATCATTTGGCACCTCCACCCGTTTAGGCAGATTTCTTAGACGATCATGTCTTTTAGAGCGAATTTAGAACCAACTCCCTTACTTTATCTTGCTTAGTAGTGGCTCAGAGCAATCAACAAGTTGTTTTCCCACCCAGATATATAATTCATGCCCAACAGATTGAGGGGGGAAAGCATAGAAATAAAGATAGAGAATAAGAGAGTGAGAATAGGTAATTTCAACTTTGCTCAGCCTAAGTCAGAGGGTGAAAGTCGTTCTCAGTTTTGTCCAATGTCATTCGCTCTAGCTCCCTCTTCAGCCAGTGCTCCAGTCCCTAAATTCAAAGATAGGGTTTCATGCCCTAGATCTTAGGGCAGTGTTAGCAGTGCCCAAACCAATCCTTTTTGTTAGACTTGTGGTAAGAACTAAGGTCGGTCCACCAAGTCAGCATAATCATCCTTCAGCTCAGTACAATTGTCCAAATCAGCAGGGTGCCACTTCCAGTGATACTAGTGGGCAACGCCTAAACAGACTATGCTTTTCAGTCCTAATAGGATTAAGAAAATTCTCCAGATATGGTCACTGGTACATTACAGATGTTCCACTTACATGTTTATGCTTTGCTAGATCCAGGAGCTTCTTTGTCTTTTGTTACTCCTTATGTAACAGTTGATTTCAGAGTCAGTCCCAATATTCTAGAAGAGCCCTTCTCAGTCTCTACCCCAGTGGGTAAATCCATCAGAGCCCGATGGGTATACAGGAACTGTCCAATAATGGTATCTCAGAAGGTCACTTCAGTAGACTTAATCGAATTAGAGATAGCTAATTTGATGTCATTCTCGGCATGGAGTGGCTTTATTCCTGCCATGCCATAGTCGACTACAGAAATAGAGTTGTCCAGTTTCAATTCCGAATAAACCTATCCTTGAGTGGAAAGGTAGTATTTCAGCATTCAGAGGTCAGCTTATTTCCTACCTACGGGCTAGGAAAATGATATCTAAGGGATGTGTCTATCATCTTGTTCTAGTTAAGGACCTAGTTCCAAAAATCCCAGTCTTGAATTACTCCTAGTAGTGAATAAATATTCAGATGTCTTTCCCAAAGATCTTCCAGGAATTCCTCTCGAAAGAAAAATAGATTTTGGCATTGATCTTCTTCCAGATACTCTGCCTATATCTATTCTGCCATGTAGAATGGCATCAATAGAGCTTAGTGAATATGATATTCCAAAAATAGCTTTTCGAACTTGATATGATCATTTCGAATTCTTATTCATGTCCTTTGGTCTTACCAATGCCCCAATAGCTTTCATGGACTCGATGAACCGTGTGTTGAACCAGTACTTGGATATGTTTGTCATAGTCTTCATAGATGACATTCTTGTCTACTCCCACAGTGAGCGTGATCATGTAGACCATCTGTAATATTCTGTAACACTTTTCTACTCCGGGTTTGCTTGACCATAGCATTTGAAAAGTGTTACAAAATCACCTTTTTAAATGGTTTCTTAATTTTTCTAAAATTAAGTGGTGACTTTACATTAATTTTTTCAAAAAATAAAATCAAATAGCTTTTCTATTATTTTCGGCACGAAGTCATGGAACGTTTTTGACTTTTTGAAAATGGATCGTAATAGAATAGAGACTCCATTGGGAATTCATCTAGGTTCTAACCATAAGGATTTTATGTGTTTAACTAATTTTTCTATTAGTTGTTACTTTTGTAATGATGTGTTTAAATTTTGCAATTATTAACTGTTGCATTTCATGGCATACTTTGACACTTTGACTATTAAAATGTTTTGGGGTTTCGTGAATGTCCCGACCCTTATTGTTGAATTTCAAATAAAGTGTTGGAAATACAACGATTTATTAACATGTTAGGCGTTCGATGGCTGATTGTATTTCCAAATCTAAGTTTTCCACTTTGGAACCTGGTCAAAACCCGCTCTAGATGCCTAGGTTAGAGCGAAACCAAAATCCTATTTAGGCATAAGCCTAGGACTACCCAATACCTGAGGGGATATTGAGCTCATTAGAAAACCTACCTTACGTCTATTTGACCACAAGTCATAACAAACAATCATCCTCGATGCGTTAAATTGAAGGATGTAATTTCGAATTGTATGATCCATTGTCCCTTGGGTTTGAGGATTTTATTTAGATAGTTTTTTTTAATCAAAATAAGATCTTCATCGGAAGGATATTCAAATGTTTCAAGAAGTTCAAGATCAAAGGACTTCCAAGGAGGCTTAGTTAGCTCCCCTATGTGGGACTGATATTATGTATTTCCTCTTTCCCTCATTTTGTATCCCCATTTGATTTATTTATGAAGTTTGTATAATATTTTGGGGGCAATGGAACTTCTTACAAATAAAATGTATATTCTTCAAATGTTAGGCTTACCTTTGGCTTGAAAGGTCCTATGTATGCTAGGACGCATTAAAAATGATTTAAGTGCTAAAGTGTTCTATTATTTTGCTTTATCTATATTTGCTTGATTTGTGTGTTTAAATAACATATGTCTGGATTTAAACATGACTAGTCCATTATTCTATCTCGAAGTCTTAGAGCATTGTTAGGCATATAAGACTTAAAATTTGAATCCTCCTACGATGTTTTTAAAACCCCCATTGATAAGATTCCTTTTAATTAACTCAAACATTATTTACTAGGTCAATGTCCAATCCACATTGAACACATTGCTCTTACAAAGCGCTTTTCCTCATATATAATTATAGCTAGAGCTATCCAGATATTTTATTAATAAAAAGATTATGTTGTCTTCAAAAGAGCTTTCCACATATGCCTTTAGGGTGTTTATTCGTAAACATTCGACCGCTTCAAATCACTTGTCTACTCCGGGTTTGCTTGACCATAGCATATGGTTATTATCTATTCAGTTATTAGTATTTTAGTACCTCAGTTTATAGAATGTTTCTAAATTATGTTATACGCTTGTTCTTGCATCCTTAAGATAATACAATTTTCACTCAATCATGCTCAGTTATCTCACGTTACCCAGTCAATCATTACCTTCTATGCATAATGCTTTATAGTTTTAGTCCAGTTATTCAGACTAAGTACAGTTCAGTCTTACATGCCCAGTATTCAGCTATCAGCCATGTAGTTAATTAGATAAGTTAGTATGTTTATGCATTCGTGCTTAGCACCCATGTGAATATTTTCAATAGTCTCAAGTGATGTGTTGTACTAAGGCAGAGAGTATAGTGAAAAGAGTATTCGAGGGATATGTCTAAGCTTGAAAATTTTAGATGCAGTGCATAAGGCTTAGTCACTCTATTTTAGATGATGTTTTATAGGCATTGCCTCTTAATACAAGAATCTCATCCATGTGGTGATCCCCTATTCAGGTGTCCTACTCAGACCAGGCCAAGATTTCCTTTCTCCCTACAGTCACTAGAACACTATAGAAAGAGGGTCACAGAAATACTCCAGTCGAGTATAAGTTTTCAGTATGAGTTAGTCCATAGAGCCATCGATTCAGTTTAGCAGTTAGACGAACAAGTTCGTATGGTGTGGCTTCACATTTTTTCATCTAGTCGCACTATCCAAAGTTTCATGAATGTAACTATTCAAAGATGGATCAACCAGGTAGTTATGTGTCCAGCTCAGTTTATGTATCATGCCTTAGTTTCAAAATCCAGATATTCAGTCATGATTCAGTTCGTAGTTGCCTTCTGCATCACCTCAGTTTCCTCATAGCTCAGAAAAAATCAGCCCAGTATTCTTCAAGGGACATAGTGTCCCAAGGGGGAGATACACTATATTTTCCCAAACTTTCATGATAGAAACATGCCACTCTTTCTTTATGTAATGAACCCATTTTGGAGTAGTGGGTACCCATAGGTTGACCCTCTATCTCCAATCTCATCCGTAAGACATGTACTGAATGGCTCAGTTCAGTTCACGATAGTCAGTCCATGTCACACATTATAGACTTAGTCATGTTGTCATGTTTCTGTTTATGCATGTTCACTAAAGGATCTTGAGTTGAGATCAAAATTTAGAATTTTGAAAATCTCTCCTATGAAGGGAGTGAAAATATTCGGCAAGAAGGGAAAACTCAGTCCCCGATATATCGGTCCTTTCAAAATTCTCAGTCGCTTAGGCAAAGTAGTGTATGAGCTCGAATTGGCTTCAGATCTATCTTCAGTTCATCCAGTCTTTCATGTCCCCTTGCTAAAGAAGCGCATAGGTGATCCAGCAGTCGTAATCCCTGTTAAGGGCGTAGATATTTAGAATAGTCTCTCGTATGAAAAAATTCCAATTCGAATTCTTAACTATCAGAAGCGTAGACTGAGGAACAAAGAAGTCCCTCTAGTTAATGTTCTTTGGCAGAATCATTCTGTTGAGGGAGCTACTTAGGAAGTAGAAGTAGATATGCAGACCAAGTATCCTCACCTCTTCTCAGCTAATTCAGACCCAGCCCAAGGTAATAGCTTTCCTTAAGTTCATTCAGCTTATGGTTCAAATTTTAGTTACAAACTATGCTCAGTTTTCATTTCAAACTTGGTATCTTTACCCGTACATGTTCAGTAGCATATTCATGAGCCAATTTAGTCATGTATTCACGTATCAGATATGTGTGATCAACTTATTAGTACTCTCAGTAATGTATTCATGTATTAGCTCAGTCATAAAACCATACATCAGATATGCATGATCAATATGAATCTCAACTTAGTCAATCTCATTCGAGGACGAATGTTCCCATGGAGGAGATATTGTAATACCTCGAGAATCCCAACCGATAGTAAAACTATGCTTCAATCTCATAAGAAATAAATTATAGTGTTTTGGTAGTTTTATGACCAATTTATATGTATATTAAGTCCTTGAATACGTCCTAGCTACTATAGGAATCAAAACATCCTTTACCGATTGAATTCTTGAGAAGACTATTGTCATAGTCAAATTCAAACGATCATATCTAATGCTCTACAAAGAATTTTTGAAATTATGATGCACCAATAGATATATAATTAAATTATATTTCCAACGATACCAATTACGCAAAAATACGGTTTAAAGTAAAAAGTTATTGCCATTTTACTAAGAGCTGCCCAGGAGCAACGGGCAAGCTGATGGACCATCAATTCAGTGATGGACCGTCGCTCTGGCCATCGCAACTAAGGTAGTCAGGCCATTTTTTGTCCAAAAACTGACGGTTTGAGTGATGGTCAGTCACCAGAGTGACAGTCCGTCACCCAGACTGTCAACTTTGTCTGAAACAGCGCTGAAACGACGTTTTAAAGGACTTTTTAGGTCTTTTTTCACCATTTTTAACCCCTAATGATATCAAATTTGCACGTAACTCCTTATTCATTCATAACATCAAAATTAGGGTTTCTTTAAAGATCAAAATCTAAGAACAAAATTCAAACCCTTCTCCAAGAAAACTCAAGAATCAAAATGTCACCATTCAAGAACCTTCAAGAAAAGATAACCTCCTTCAAGATTCAAGCTATTGAGGTATGTCAAGTGTTGATTCATGGGTTCCTTTCACCTATGAAGCTCAAGAAACCCTATTTGAAATATAAACTTTGGATTCCATGGTATAAATTGAATTATATCCATGTTTATGTTGTTGGTTGATTTCCAAGGTGAAGTCTTTAATGACTATTATGAAAATATGCTAGTACGTGGTTGAAATTCTTGCATTGGAAGTGTAAAATATTGCCATAAAGTATTATTTCAATATTTATGCCTAAGCCTAAGGTTATGAATGCAATGTGTTTTATAAAATGCCTAAGAGAACAAGATTCATGCTTTAGGACTTAATTATGACCAAATTGATGAACCCATGATGTACCCTTATGTTCAAAATGACTTCCATGTTATTGTGATGCATTGAAATTGTTTGATGGATTGTTCGTGAGATTAGCCTATGAAATTATGACATGTTTATATGTATTCCTATTCACGTACCAAACTATGATAATCAAGTTCCTCATGAAATTCCCCAATGATTGTATTATGGATTGTTGATTATGGTCGTGAGTCCAGGAAGTGTCATATCTTGTCAGTTTCATGCTATCGAGTCCTAGGGATACTTGTACCCGACAATTTAACTGTGTGCCTAGAGTCAGTGATATGTTTTTAAGATACTTTCAGTCAAGTCATGTTCAGTAGAATTCAGTCAGTCTCATGACTCAGGAAAACTCAGTAATCTCAGTAATCTAAATCAGTTATCAGATCTCAATAATATTCCGTCAGTCAATGGAATTAGTAAACTCAATCCAGTCAGTTTAGTATAATTAATTCAGTATCTAATCAGATAGGAGTAGGATTCAACACCGAGCGAGCCCAAGGATGAGGGCACACACTGACAGTTGAGGGTGTGATCTTTAGAAGTAATCCGTTCACTCCAGAACTATGTAGCCAGCATAGGTTGAGACATCAAACCAACTATTTCAGGGTAGATGAGGTGGCTTAACCTGTTATATTAGGGTCCCATCATTCTCCTTAGAGTACCTATTAGATTAGGGATTACTCACAGCTTATTCTTACCAATGGCGCGGTATTGATACCCTTCCAATTGGGGTTATAGATTGAACCCCAACTTAATTATGTTATCTTATTTGGGGCATGTCGGTTAGATGACTACTTCCCACAGTTACAGTCTCAGTCTTAGTCTCAAAAATAGAACTAAGATAGTTCAGGACTGTCAGATACAGTCACCCAGTTCAGTATGAAACTCATTTAGTTCTATCAGAAATAGGACTGTCAGACACAGTCATTGAGATAATAGTATATCAGATATATGAAACTTAAGTTATCAGTATTCAGATTCAGTGATGTCATGATCTCGGTTACAGTTTACGTATTCATGCATGTATTCTCACGTTCATGTTATTTAGTCAGTTAGTATTGTTCATGCATATAAAACCCTTCCATTCAGCCTACCTCACTTGCATACCAGTACATTCAATCAAACTGATGCATTTACGCTATTGTGTTTTATACCATAGGTTCAAAAGCACGAGCTCTAGAGTATCCTTAGCAGATTAACCGTTCAGCAAATAGACTAGCAGTGAGTTGATGTGTGAGAAGATGATAACACATTTGAGGCTTTTAACTAAGAATAATTGCAAAATCTTAAGCAACTTTTGTCATTTTTTATTTTTTTATGTTTGATTTTGCAGTAGAAGCTGATATGATAGAGAACCAACAAGAATGGAAGCAAAGAAGATAAAATCTAAAGAAAAGTGTGACTGATGACATTTGTGATAAGTCATCATCCCTGTGATAAGCTATCATCTTCATCATTAGCAGTAGACAGATAATTGGCCTAAGTTGAAAGCTGTGATGACATTTTGTAATAGGTCATCAAGGGTCTAATAAGCTGTCAAGAATATTGTCAGTCTAAGGCAGCGCATGAGAACTGAAGTAGAGACTTGATGACATTTTGTGATAGATCATTAAAAAGTTGATAAGTCATCAAGATTGTTGTCATCCTTAAGCAGGAAGAGCCAAAACTGAAGGAGTTGACGATATTTGTGATAAGTCGTTAGCCTCCTGATAGGCTATCATAAATTTTGTCACCTAATCTGAGGGATTTCTAAAATTTTATTATTTTGTTTCCTAATTTAGGGTGAACTATAAAAAGCCTTGTTTAGGGTTTTCTTAGAGAAGTTGACACATTGAGTTTTGACCAATATACTTTGATATTTTTCTCTCTCAACTTTCTTGGCTTGAAAAAGCAAATACTTTGAAGAGCTTGTTATCATTATTCTGGGATTTTTTCTTTGTGATCTAATCTGCGATTCACTAGTTATTATTCTTCTTGTGGTAAGTTTAACTTTCAAAGTATGAATACAACTCGTTGTTTTGATTTCAGCATTATGAGTGGCTAAATTCCATTAACCTGAGTTATGGGACCTAGGGTTAGGTCTTGATAAGGTCCTTAGTGTTCAAGATTCGAACAGTGGTAGGAATTCTTGATAGTTTCAAGGTTCTAAATTAAAGTCTGTTGGTTGAAAATGATAGACAACACCTTTTTTGGTTTGCTTGAGAAAGAAATCAAATATAGTGGGAAGTGAATTATCAATAGGGGTTTGGAAATACTCCATTTAATAATCAGAATTGTAACAAGGTTTGTTAACCTGAGGTAAAATCTGGGCAGTGAATATAAACTCCCTAAGTCCGAGAGAATTTGGTAATTAAATGCTTAAGTAGGCCGAGAGACATGTAAGCATAACGTCGATAAAGATAACTTGTTGTCCTACCTCTAGCAAGAATCTTGAACCACTATTAGCACCTGTTAAGTACCGAAAGCCTAGTGAACACAATTCTGATTTATTTATAAACTCTTGAGTACAAACACTAATTAAAGTGACCAATAATTATTTGCTAATCTCCAAAACCCCCATTTTGTCTTTTCGTGCTAGTTGTTTGAATTTAACTTATAACTTTAGTTTCAAATAAGTTTAATCGCCACTCACATTGTTCCCTGTGGATTCGACCCTGACTCCAAAGTTGGGCAAATATATTGATGATGACCGCCTTGTACTAAATTGGCATGTAAGTTGAGCATTATCAAAAATGACGCCGTTGCCGGGGAATAATTTGGCGTATTGAGTTGGTTTGGAATTTTAGCCTACTTGCTTGAATTCAAACTTGTAAATATTTATTTTTAGTTTTTTTTATTTCTTGTGTTAGGTAGATTTTTATTTTAGTTTACTCATTACTATGGCATCGTGGAATGAACATGAGCTTGTTGGAAATCTTATCTTGATGATCCATATCCATATTGTGATCGAACTCATTTTTGGCAAGATTGTAGATATGCTCCCCGGAGAGAGATGTGTGCACCATCTCCATCCTACCAGGAGTATGATTGTTCTTTATGTGATGGTCAAGATGGACATTGGAGCGATTTCCCTAATGCCCCCTCCCCCCATTGTGCTAACCCAAATTCTAGTTTTTCTTATGATTTTGATAGGTATTTTGGTTAAAAAAGGAAGAATAAAGCACCGAAAAGTGTGGCATTGAAGATATACTTCAACTAATGTTGGATCGTATGGACACAATGAATGATATCATATGTGATATACATCAAGACAATAAGGAATTTAACAAGGGCAAAGAGAGGATAGGGGAGATGGATATCGAGATCAATCATCCAAAGCACTCTTCTACATTATGTTTAGATGATATCTTGTATGTGGAATCATTTAGAGTAATCAAAGAGTGTGAAGATGAGGAGCAAGAATCCTATAGTGATGTTGAGCAACCCTTGGTGATTTCCCAACCAACCAAACCATTCATGAATGAAGATGCAAAAGATGTGGAAATGGTACTAGAGTCGAAAGAAGAAATCAAGCTCAATTCTTGTGAAGATTCTAGTCTATTTTGGGGTAAATATACTATTATAGATGCTACTCCAAAATTTAGAGGTAGTCCTCATTCGAACCACTTTTCAACATTATGCTTGGTAGATGTGATGAAAGTCGAATCACCCAAGCAAATGATGAATTTTGAAAATGAGGATAAAAATCTTACATTTTGGAGTTTATCATTCCAAAAGGGTATACTAAAACCCCAATCTTGAAGGCCAAGAAGCTTAAAGATCGATGTCCATTTAGTAGTTTTTTAAAATCCTTACTATTGCCCAATGAGCCCACACAAAAGTTCGATGAAAATTTGGGCAAGCGGTTCACGTCTTCAAAGTGGCATGATAAAACATTCCTTATCATGCCCTCACATTTGCCCAATGGACCTAAAAAATATAAAGATCAAAAGATGGGCCGATAATTTAAATCATCAAAATGGAGGGATAAAGTATGACTAAATGTTGTCGTGCCGCGACACTAAATTAGGCGCTTCTTGGGAGGCAACCCAAGGTATTTTGTTGTTTATATTCGTATTATGTGATTGACATCAAATCTTTGCACCTATGATGCCACAGGTATGTTTCTAACTCTCTCATTTTGGTTTAACGCATTGAGGACATTACATGATTTTAAGTTGAGGGTGGAGCTACTTGTGGGTGTTGATGTCCTCTTGGGGTTTTTGTTGTCGTGCCCCTTTTCTTCGGAGTCTTGTTCCTAGTAGATCCAGCATGTTTAGGCGTATTGTGTTTGTTTTGTATTGTGTTGTGGTTAACTGGGGGGAAAATAAGTATCTAGGACAGTTTACATATTTTTGTTGATTTTTCTTGGAATGATAAATATCTCTCCAATTGTCTATCTGGTAACTGTGTGATGAGCATCTATATGTGACTATTATGAATCTTTTTATGGAATTAGTATTAGGGACATAATAATCACTGCTAATAATTGCATAAACCGAATGGGTAGTAGCTTGTGATATACCTTTGTGCCATGTGCGTGTGAGATGCTACCTAGTTCCCGTTGTGTGTTAAATCTAGAACTTGCCCGGTTGGTCTTTCCTTGGTTGTAAGATAGCGGTTAGGAAAGGATCATAGGCTGTTGTTGAACTTGCCCGTTTATCCTAAATGACCTTCTATGTGTGAATAATATCCCTTGATCCTGATTTTGAGCCTAAATGCCTATTTTTTTATTATACCTATCACCTTTCCATTTTTATCACAATGAACTTGTTTTGGTCTTGATCTTCCTTGAATATTGTGCACTTTGACTTAGGCAAATAGCCTAAGTTGATGGTGGCTATCATAGGAGTGCGTGATGTAAAGTGAGTATGAAGAAGGATAATAAATCTCTCTCTCTCTCTCTCTATATATATATATATATGCAAGGCTGGGTGTGGTAGAAAAAGAATGAGAAAAGAAAAGTTGCGCAAAAGAGAAAATGATTGATTAAATGACCACACCCATCCTGAATTTGCTTAATCAAGAAAGGGAGAAATAAGGTAAGGTTGATAAGTGAGACCCCCCCCCCCCAAAAAAAAAATAGGGTAGCGCCAAGGAGGCTTAGTTACTTTAAATATCCTTGCGTATCATACCAACCCCAAGCCTATATTATAAACTAAAGAAAAGTCCTATAGTGATCCTAACTTAACTATCTGAAAGCTTCGGTAATGAAAATAAGGGCAAGCTTATGGTATTTGGCATATATTGACTAGAACTTCTTGCTAAGAGTAGGTGTCTCTTGATCGTCCCTGCATTTACATGCTTGATTTCATATATGAGTGAGTTGGGACTTCTTTGTTATAAGGGCACATCAGTTGCATTGCTAGTTGCCTACTTATTTGGGTAGTGTAATTTGTATATAGGCATGGTTATTATTGCTAAGTTGATGCCATATCTTGATTCCTTTCTGTCATATTGTTGATCTTTATGGATATGCACAGATGGGTTTAAAGTGATCGAAAATAGAGAGGGTAATGTGTTTTGCACAAAAATTGATGATCAACTATCATAGGTATCTTGTGTGTCTCTTGGTTAAGAATTGTAATGTTGTGTTTTAGTTGCTTGAGGACAAGAAATTATTTTAAGTTGAGGGTGTTGATGTGTGAGCAGATGCTTACATATTTGAGGCTTTTAACTAAGAATAATTGCAAAGTCTTAAGCAACTTTTATCATTTTTTATTGTTTTATGTTTGATTTTGCAGTAGAAGCTGATATGACAGAGAACCAACAAGAATGGAAGCAAAGAAGTTGAAATCTGAAGAAATCTGAAGAAAAGTATGGCTGACGACATTTGGGATAAGTCGTTAGCCCCGTGATAAGCTATCAGCTTCATCGTTAACAGTAGACAGAGAATTGGCCTAAGTTAAAAGCTGTAATGACATTTTGTGATAGGTCGTCAAGGGTCTGATAATATGCCAAGAATGTCGTCATCCTAAGGCAGCACAGAAGAACTGAAGCAGAGCCTTGATGACATTTTGTGATAAGTCATTAAAATTGTCGTCAGCCTTAAGCAGGAAGAGCCAAAACTGAAGAAGACATTGATGACATTTGTGATAAGTCGTCAGCCTCCTGATGGGCTATCACAAATAGCGTCACCTAATCTGAGGGATTTCTGAAATTTTATTATTTTGTTTCCTTATTTAGGGTGAACTATAAAAAGCCTTGTTTAGGGTTTTCTTAGAGAAGTTGACACATTGAGTTTTGACCAATATACTTTGATATTTTTCTCTCTGAACTTTCTTGGCTTGAAAAAAGCAAATACTTTGAAGAGATTGTTATCATTATTCTGGGATTTTTCCTTTGTGATCTAATCTGGGATTCACTAGTTATTATTCTTCTTGTGGTAAGTTTAACTTTCAAAGCATAAATACAACTCGTTGTTTCGATTTTAACATTGTGAGTGGCTAAATTCCATTAACCTGAGTTATGGGGTCTAGGGTTAGGTCTTGATAAGGTGCTTAGTGTTCAAGATTCGAACAGTGGTAGGAATTCTTGATAGTTTCGAGGTTTTAAATTAAAGTTTGTTGGTTGCAAACAATAGACAACACCTTTTTTGGTTTGCTTGAGAAAGAAATCAAATATAGTGGGAAGTGAATTATCAACAGGGACTTGAAAATACTCCATTTAATAATCAGCATTGTACCAAAGTTGGTTAACCTGAGGTAAAATCTGGACAGTGAATATAAATTCCCTAAGTCCGAGAGGATTAGGTAATTAAATGCTTAAGTAGGTCGAGAGACATTTAAGCATAACGTCGATAAAGATAACTCGTTGTCCTACCTATCCTGAGAATCTTAAACCACTCACTATTAGCACCTGTCAAGCACCGAAAGCCCTAGTGAACATAATTTTAGTTTAATTATACACTCTTGAGTACAAACACTAATTAAAGTGACCAACAATTATTTGCTACTCTCCAAAACCCCCATTTTGTCTTTTTGTGCCAATTGTTTGAATTTAACTTGTAGCTTTAGTTTCAAACGAGTTTAATCGCCACTCACATTGTTCCCTGTGGATTCGACCCTGACTCCAAAGTTGGGTAAATATATTGACGACAACCGCCTTGCACTAAATTGGCGTGTAAGTTGAGCGTTATCATGAGTCCTCATTATTCGAGGATGTTATTATTTGACTATTTCATTCTTTCAATACTTAATTTATTTCAGTAGTTGTAGTTAGTTGGGGATATGTCTCATCAACTCCTTATTTAGACAGTTTAGAGGCTTTCAGACTAGAATGTTCAGACAGTTATATCAGTTGTTTTGGTATTGATATACCATATCTCCAGATATTATGTTTTATCAGATTTTTTTAACCTTATGGCTTTCATCCTTTTATTTTGCATTTATACAGTATGTTACGTAGTGCTCTGTTACAAATATTAGTCATGGGTTACCTTGTGGTCCTTCAGGGTCATGAGCACCGTGTGGCATTCTGGGTACCAGATCCGGGGCATTATAATACCATTTAGTACAAATTTGAATTTCAAAATTTGGAAAATTGTTGTTGGGTGAGCTGAACACTATTTGTGGGTCGATTTATGTATTTTTGAGCTGGATTATCGGGTTTGTGTTAAAATTGTTTGCTGTTGTACGTGGTTTGTTGGAGTGTTTGCCGATGTTGAAGCTGAAATCGGTTGTTGCCCTTTGATATTGTTGGGATTGCTGGTGTTGTCGATATTAGTTGTACGCAGCTGATATAGTTGGTCGTTGATGTCAGAATTAAGGGGAACGAAAAAGAAATTGGGTTTGGGCCGGAGCAAAAAGAATTTTGGGCTGATGTCCCAATTTAAAAATGGAAAAAAGGATAATGGTTGTAAGGGGGTTTTGGATTGTCTTAAAATTAACTAAAAATTTCATAAAAGTACAACTTAAGTATCACTTATTACACAAAATCCCAATTCTTAAAACATATTATAAAAATCCCAGTTTTTCTTATTCTCTCTCTAAAAATACATATACATAGTTTTACCAAAATTAACTCAAGATTTTTCTCCTTGGAAGAAGCCTACAATCAAGGGGCGGTTACCATTTTTAAATTTGAGTCCAATTCTGCAACTCTTGGCATTCAATTTTAACTAAAATTCCTTTTAACATTTTGAAATTACCATTTTTGAATTTGAGTCCAATTCTGCTACTCTCTGACATTCAATTTTAACTAAAACTCCTTTTAACATTCTGAAATTGTAAGATCGGAGGTTAGTAATTTTTTTTGTCTTAATTAAAAATTGGAAATTCTAAATAAACAAGTTGTTGCATGTTGTTCTTTCAATGAAATTTTTCATAGGAATGGAGTAAGTTTTTGATTTTTGACTTTCACAAATTATAGAATCGATTTCTGAATAATACTTTTTCGTTTTCAAATTTGGTTTTCAAATTCGACTATTTTCAAGTTATAAATGATCTATATATTACTTAGTAAATGGATAATTCTCCTTCTTTTGGTTTAGGATTAATTCATTTAGAGCCTAATGAACCAATAAATTGGGTTGTCGGTTCGTTCAGTTGCTAATTGAAGGTCAAAAAAATAAATTGAAGAATCGTCAAGAAAAATAAAAAAAAAGATGATACTGCACGTCACGTCTACCAAAGGTTTTTCTATTTTTTTGATTTTGAATTTCATTGTTAATTTGTACTGGAATATTTGTGTTATTTTCGATAATGTGAGGTTTTCAAACTTTTAATTACTTGGAGATGGTTGTTAGTTCTGTTGTAGATTTGGGATTTTTCTTCAATTTGATCTATCTTTTAGAAGTTTCCAGTGTATATTCATAACACTTGTTTGTATATAATAGGCATATACATATGTGCTGTTTTTTAAATTTGAAATATGGTTATATCTATAGTTCATATACATATGTGATGCCTGCATGCTTATATATTAGTATCTATGTACGTGTTAACAATATACATTACTGATTATATGTTGTTGAACGTATACATATGTGGGTTTTGGATTATATTTTTTAATGTATATTTGAGGCAATGCACATTACATATGTATATGTTAGACATATACATAAGTTTTGATATGTTGTTTGATGTGCAATTAAATACCCAGTTTTTTTCTATGTTGTTATGAACATACATTACTGTTTATATGATGTTGAACATATACATGAGTGGATTTGAATCATGTATTGTTATGTGTGTTTGAGGCAATGCAAATTACATATGTATATGTTAGACATATACATAAGTTTTGTTATGTTGTTTGATTTGTAATGAAATGCCCAGTTTAATATACATCATATTGTTATGTATGTGTTAATAATATACAAAACGTTACGCAATAAGGATGTGACAACTTGTAATTAATCTTTTAATTTTTTTATCAAGTATTACTAACGATGTGTTATATTAGTAACGTTGTTCTTTGTATACATGTTAGGGACTGTGGAGTGTTCATTGCTGGGTATGCAAAATACCTAAGTGAAGGAATAGATGTACCTTCAGTGGGTTGTGAAGCAAAGTACCATCATATGTGATACGTGGCACTCTTTCAGAATTACGACAGTAAAACTTCAAAGGAGCAACTCGGAATTACCTAAAATTTTGTATGCGTGTTAGGGACTGTGGAGTCTTTGTTGCAACGAATTGAACGTGCCTAATTTTGATTTTGAAGTAGAATATCATCGAATGTGTTACGCATCACTCCTTCAGAAATACGGTATTCAGAAAGCAAAGAAAGGTTATGTTGGTGAAAATGATGACCCTCCAAGACCAAGGACAAGAACTATTCCAATTCCTGATGAAAGTGGAACAGTTAGCATTAGTAGTCGTAGTAAAGAATATTGTGAAGACTTTTTTGTTGTTTTGTTGGAATTTGTTAGGAATATTCAATGTTAAAGTACTTTAAAGTTTTTGTATGGCAGAATATGATTTTATTTGATTAATATGGTGAAGATTTTTTTCCTATGTATTTGTTTTGAATTATGAATGTTGAATTTGATGCCTAAAATAAATGCATGTTTGAATGACGAGGATGAAAAATTATCTTCATTATTACTGTGTTGTACATTACCTATTGAATTTTGCGTATGATAACATATATACAGATATGTACTTTTCAAGTGTATATGGAAAACAAATAACCTGTATTGTTTTTATGTATATGTTTACACATACATAGCACATTATAAAACTTAATAATATATGTTGAAAAATATACTTAAATGAGTCGAAGTTTATATCCACGGGCTATGCATGCTAGCTAATATAGATAGCTGAAGTTTACATCGACACAGATATAAAATTTTAAGTGTATAGGGAAAACAAATAAACCAAATTTTTTTAATAGTGTATATGTTTACATATACATAGCACATCATAACGTAATAATATATGTTGGAGAATATACATGAATGTACATGTAACCTTATCTAATAAACATAGGTGAGTCAAAGTTTATATATACAGGCTACGTATGTTAGCTAACATACATAAATGTGTGACATACTAATTACAAGCATTATTCAAAGTGACCCAGCGTCCACATAAACAACACAAATAAAAAAAAAAGTAACACTGAAATTTCAAAATGGAAGTAAACTAAAATTTATTTCAACGAAAAAAATATGAAACTGAAACATATCAATCAAGTAATTTCTAAAAAATGCTAACAAAAATCAGTGATTACTTCTCACGAGTAGAGCAAAACAAAAAATTGTAAGCAAAAGAAGCTAAATCTACAAGGAAAAGATAGATAAATCTCATCTGTCTTTTCCAGTTCTGATTGCCTCGAGCCATGACACCACTTGATCAATCAAGGGCCTCTGTCGTGGATCTTGAATCATACATCAACAAGCTATACTTAACACCTCCAAGAGCTACTTCTCGTAACTTGTATCCCATATGGATGTGTCAAATATTTCCTCCATCCTATTCTCAAATTTCAGTTGAAAAACCCATGACACCAAATCCCTGCAACTTTTTTCTCTGCATATTTCCACGAGGCGTTTTCCTGTCAGAAGATAAAGAAGAACAACACCAAAGCTATAAACATCACCTCTAAAAGTAGCGGTTAATGTTTGACTATATTCAGGAGGAATGTATCCCAAGGTTCCAACTAGCTTTGTTGTGACATGAGTATCATAGGGACACGGTAGCCTTGATAGTCCAAAATCAGCTAGATGAGCTTTAATTCTCTCATCCAAAAGAATGTTGCTGGTTTTAATGTCGCGATGAACTATATTTGCTTCCTTATGTAAATAGGCTAATCCACGAGCTGTTCCTTTGAAGTTTTATTCTTCAGAGCTATAATGAAATCAGTGTTTTGATTTGATTTTGAGAGTTTAATTTTCGTATGTTTTGATTTTAATGTATTTGATTAATTCAAAATTTGAAATTCAGAAGTTGTTACACAAATTAAGGAAGCATTAATCCACTTAATTAATTAGTTGACTTAACATTGTCCTTAAATCAAGGGAATACATTAGTTCCTTTTTTAACGGCAGTAAACTTTCAAATATACATAACAAGCTATGTATATGCATTTTTCTTAGATATATTAAAAGAGAGAGAGAGAGAGTAAACTAATTAATAAAAGTGGAATAGGGTGTAATTAGTTCTAAAAGATTGGAATTTATGTTATTTACACTAAAATTAAAGAGGAAGAGTAGAATAATTAGGAGTCTAGGATTGGGCTAATTATCAAATAGCCTTAGGTTAGAATTTTTAGTCAATTTTATTTAAATTATAACCATATTGAAAATTAATCGGTCAATTACACTATAATTGTGGCCAAATTGATTTCAATTAAAGTCAAATTTAATAAATTAACCAAATAGAATCAAAAAATTGAAACGAATTAACGACTAATTTAATCTCGAGTTTCTCGATAAAATAAAATCAAACACATATTTTTTAAAATAAATTATTTTTGATAATAAAATATATTTAAATCAAGACTTTAAGTAACAAAATTATACAATCTCATAAATACTTAACTATATAATCGCTACTAAAAATGATAAAATTGCATGCATAAATATTTTTGAAAAGTTTTTATCAAGATAAAATAAATATTGTAATTTTATTTAAAATCGAAAAAAAAATCAAAATTAAACTTAGACGTGGAGGACAAAAATTAGGTGTTAACAATAGTTATGATGAATAAAGACTAAAAATTACCAAGTTTGTTGGACAACTACACCAGCCTGTAAAGCCTCTAATAAGTACCAATACTGAAAGAAAAGAAATATAAAAGAGTCGACATATCTTATCCAACCTCCTGGTAGGAAAGAGGATCACCAATGACAGAAGATAGAGATCCTAATAAGGTGCCTAACCACTGACTTGAGAGCTAGAATCTAGCGCCAAAGATGGTCGATACATGAAATGTATTGGTATGTAAATCCATTTTAGGAGAATAGTTCAACAAAATATTATCAATGACAGTAAAATTCAAATTTAAGTGAAGACAATTGAAAAGGAACAACAATATAAGCTAAATTTATAATTGACTAAGGTATATTAAATTCCTTTAATTACTTGTGGGAGAAAGTAGTGAACCGACATAAACTATCATGTGAGCGCATGGAGTCTGATCTCAACCCAGTCAGCTAAGCCATCTTATACCTTGCCGAGCACAGGACATGACCTAACATGATTTGCTAGAAAGTATCCATAATTAGCTCATTTAGGGATAAGTAAAAAAGAGTCATCCGACTTGTTGAATAATCTCTATCCTATGTCGACAAACATAGTTGCAGGCATTTGTCATTTAAATCTATGCCTTCTCGATCAGCCAACTAACTCTCTTGATCATAACGTTACCTTATTTATTTATGTTCAAAGTGTTAGTCATATTAGGCTCATTCTCGTATTTTAGCCTTTTTAGACTTATGTATATAATTTAGCCTTTTGGGGCTCATATTGGGAATTCAACCACTTTGGGTTCATAAGATTTTTATTTGATACCATTTCATAGCATTATGGATAGTTAAAATACACTATGTTAAGAGTTCATAAACATGGCCTTCACAACTCTTGAGGGATTATATTTATGAGTTAACTGGAAAAAAAGCAATTACACACTGTGCAACAGTTGGGATAAACCAAATCTATTCGAAACATACTCTTAAGTAGTGATTAAAGTCCTAACTAAAATCTGAAAAATTCTGTAGAGAATTGCTATAATTATTGAGGAAACAATAAATGCCACACAACTCTATAGAACTTGGGTAAAATATGTGTATAGAGAAAGGAAATATGCTTGCAGACATCTGGCTAACATGATTTTTGACATTATTGAAAAATTTGAGTTTCCAAATTTCTCAAAATTACCTAGGCGAAAAAGAAAGATTTTTAATTTAGAGAAACACAAAGTTTCTAATCTACACATCAAGTCAATGAGCATTAGACCAGATAGTATGCAGATGGAAGTAGAAGCATTGTATAACTCTTGATTATTAGTACAGTTCAGAACAATCTCAGTGATATATTTTCACATCTTAAAGAGGATCAGAAAAACACATCTTCTAGATATTTGAGAATTGAGTTACAAAGTTACAGATCCAGAAGCATAGTGAGGATGTCCTCACAATAAACCTACCGTAATATGACAATTGGAGAGTAAAAAGGACAAATTCATATTTAGAACTAAGAACAAAGAATAAAGAAATTTCATTCTTTAGAAAACTCACAATTTTGGTTACCAATATTAGCCAAGAGTATGAAGTTCATGATAATAAATTCAATTATTTTAGAAGTTCAATTAATTCCAAAGAAAGAGTAGTCCTTCCTACTTGTTAAACTTAAAGAATTTCAGCATGTCAATATATACTCAAACTGGATCAGACATCAACTTAAGAGACAAAGGAATGCTCTTTATCGTTAGTTAATCCTAACGTCGTTTGAGAATCTTAGAAATAGAAAATACTTATTGAAGATTATCTAGACCACTATGTTATTAAATGAATAAAATCTGAATTCCAGATTTTGTCACAATCAGTCCGTACGTTATGAATATATAAGCACTTGTTAAGATGCCAAGAGGAAATAGTAACTTAATTAACAGGATGAATATTTATGCTAACTGTTGACTACAAACACACAGACACCATCTGATTAGGAAATGAGATTACAAAATAGAGATTTAGAGAGTAGTAAAAAAATCCAGAAACATGAGTAAGAGATAATTCAACATACATCAAATTTTTTGAAGAACTTAAAATCGGAAAGAAGGAATTTGAATTTGATTCTTCAACGAATTCTCTTATGTTTCTTAAGAGTTGTATTTGAGTGGAGAAATGGGGATGTCTGTTATGGAAAACTTGTGAAAACTGATGGAAATGTGAGGTCTTTATCGTGCAAAACTTGAGGAAAATAGAGGAACTATTTTAATGCACTAAAGTGATGGAAGTAGGGGATTTTTTTACGTATGTGAAACTGTTGAAAAAAATGAAAAATTATTTGTTGAAATAAAATGTTCTTCTATTAAAAATAACCTGTGGAAGCTAAAGAATTTAAAAATATTTAATCAGTAGGAATGAGGTAAAAAGGAAGATACAAAATTATCCATGAAGAGACTTGGTAAGTTAATGAGCAGTGATTCACTGCTTGTTGTCTTCTTTATTCTCTTGCACTGCTGCTATGTTGCAGTAGTGAAATCTTCACCCTTGGGTACAGTTTTTCGCCCCTATAACCTCTGAAACATAGATGAATCATTTTAGTTTGATTTTCAACTAAATTTGAAGCACGACAAGCTTAATTATACAACCATAACACCTCAATTTACAATCGTGGCTTAAACTTAAAATGCGAGGTGTAACAATTTAAGTACAATCAAAACAACTATCATATTTAAATTGACAATACAATGCAATACAACACAATACTAGCCATCCAAACAAGCTATTAAGCAGGTCTTTTCTCTCTTTTAAAACTCATATCCACCACCGGCGGCATATCTCACAGAAAACAAGCATACCAACAAGAACAATTAATCACATAAAATAAAATAATTAGGGTGTCAAATAGGTGGATTGGGCTAAGATTGAAAATAATAAATAGGTTGAATTGGATATTGGATTGAGTCATGACCCGCACAAATTTACTTTGGACTGAAATGGACTAAAAATTGGGTTGGGTCTTGACTCGCTTATTTTAAAAAATATTGATATATCAATATTTACCCCTTGTAAATCAAACTTAAGAAAATAAATTTGAATGGGATTGAAAAGTTGGATGAATCGATAGGGAGTGAGGGTGGGATAAGAATATTTTTAAAAAATTTAAATTTTAAGAAAATAAAAATTCATATTTAGGGGGAGGGGTGTGGGTAGGGAGTCAGGAGTAGGAGGGGCAGGAAGGATTGAGTTTGGGATGGGGGTTGAGGTAAGAATTTTATTTAAATAAAATTTTTTTTGAAGAAGCGGTATATCGTTGGGGGTGATGGGATAAGAATTTTTTTTAGAAAAAAAATATTTTTTAAAAATTAAATATTTGTTTAAATAAAATCGAGATCAGTGGGGGTGTGGGGGTAGGAAAGGGACGGGGATTGAGGTAAGAGTTATTTTTAAAAAAAAAATTAAATTTTTATTTTAAAAATATTTTTTTGGGAGGAGGGATATATTGTATAAGGGAGGGGGGAGGTTGAAGGGGAGGGGTTGAGGTAAGATTTATTTTTAAAAATTATTTTTTAAAAAAAAATCTTTTTGGGATGGGTAGGGATGCAGGAAAGGGAAGAGGGTAGGGTGCTAGTCGTGTGGTAAGAAAAGATTTTAATTTTTTTCAAAAAAAAAATTTTTTTGGGGTAGGGTTAGGGGTGAAAGTGGGGTTTTGGGGCAGGGAGGGGGGGGGATATGGATGAGGTGGGATAGGGTCAAGAGAAAAATTTACAAAAAGTATTTTAAGAAATAACATAAATTTATTTTAGGGAGGTGAGGTAGGAGTGGAGTAAGCTGGGGCTGTGGTGGGATTGGGTGAGGTGGGGTGGGTGATTTTGTATGTGGGAGGATAAATTGTCACTTTTTTTTTATATTTTCATTAAAAAAAGTGGAGACTGAATTGAGCTCATTTGAATCAATTTAAAAATGGGTTAAATTAGAAAAAAATTCATAATAGCACAACTTAAGATACTAAAATTACTAAAAATCACTTCAGTTTTAAAAAATTACATACATTTCTTTTTTTTTTTACTACTTTTACCAAAAGCTTAAGATACATCTTAAAACCCTCCATTTTTGTCAGGTACAATTTATAAGATTGAGAGGCGGTTGCCTCCTCCATCAATGTCACTTATCAAGGTGCATTTTTGTTTATCTCAATTTATTCAAATTTTGGAAAAGTTATTTTCCCCCAATTTCTTCTTCATTATCATCTTATGAACTTCAATAATTTAGTTCAAATATCAAATTAATTTTCATCTCAAATTCTTCTAAGTTATTTTTCATTAACGTTGTTGAATAAATCCTTTATTGCTTCATTTAACATAATGAAAGGTGCATTTAGTTCCGAAAGAGTAATTCGTCAAAAAAGAAGATGAATTATTGAAGTTACAAGTAGAGACACTGCCAAAGATATTGCATGCGTTTAATTATGATGAGATACATGTTTAAATTAATCTGATATTTTTTTATTTTAATTTGTATCTCTCTCTCTATGTTAATGATAAATTTCTATGTATCTCTTGATTCTAGTTCTTTCTATGTCAGGTATGTATAAGAAATATATATTATTATTGTAACAGATACATGTTGTGCTGTCTAACATAATATGTATCGCTTTTAAGTTGGCAAGGTGCTTGATTAGTAGAAATTTGTAACTTCAGTAAGTTTATGTATCTTATAAAAGAGTTACAAATAGTATTATGTGTTTTGTTATTGTATTATGTTGAAATATGTATCTCATTCACTTCAGCTTATGTAACTGATAAATTATGTGTATCTATTAATTATAGTTCTTTGTATTTCAACTTTTTATGAGAGATACGACTTATTAATGTTAGAGATACATGTTTTGGTTCACAATATAGTATGTATCTCTTATAAGTTGTTCAAAATATACTTGTTAAATAAAAAGTTGCATCTTTATTGACATTATGTATCTCTTGAAATAGTTGCAGTAGTCTATTATGTGTTTAGTTATTGAATTATGTAGCTAACTCAAAGTTAATCTTAAAAATAGAGAAGATTAATTAGTCTGCAATATGATTATAGCGGTAAATTTGTTAAAAAGAGAAGGTTTGTAAATTTTTCTTACTAAGGAAAAATAGAGAAGGTCAATAAAAATTTTTCTTATTAAATATAGAGAAGGTTAATAAGTCTGCAATATGATTATGGTAGTAATTTGTTAAAAAGCTGGAATAACTAACTGATTATCGATTTTGGGGGGATTTAATTTTGTTATCCGCATTATTTATTGGGTTAATTGCTAATTTAATTATTTTCTAACTATTAAAGTCCTTGATTTAAGTTAATCAGTTAAATATCAAGACGTATTAATAAATGTATCCTGCTTTCGTTAAATGTATCTTCAAACTAAAAAAGAGAAATTTCATGAAATTTTGAAAAAAATTAAAATAATATGTCAATATGGGTAAACTTGTCGGGATTTAAATAAATTTTTTAATTTACCCAATAATAAATTATCTTGAATCCATCTCATTAAATTTTGGACAAGTTGGATAGGTAACTCAGTTGGAGTTCATTTTGACACGCCTAAAAATAAAAGGGAAAATGACATCCACGGGCCATTTTTTAAAAAAATGGCCAGCATTTGACTAAATTACCAAATTATGGTCAATCGATCAAAGTATTACCATTTAATGGCATTGGATTACTTTAGCCCTCCCCTTTCTTCTTGGGCCCTTTCGACCCGTTTTTTAGATATTTTTTTTTTGTAAAAATTACATATATAACGACATGTTTACTAGAATAGTCCCAACTTTTTTAAGAATCTCGTAAAATCCCAATATTTGTCTATTGATGATACATGTTAATTAACTTAGATACATACTAGGGATACATGTTTGAAGTAAACTAACTAGCATTTTTTAAGGGATTTAACAGATAAAACCGCATTAAAAGTACAATTAATCTAACTAATTATAGTTAAAACATAATTAAATTCCATGATTTATGGTTATTACCTTGTTATTTCACTATTCTAATCAAAAGCAACATTCGTAATTTGTTTGGAAATAACAAAAAAAATTTACGGCTTCTGTAAAATTTTTCAACTTCCATATTTTTTATTTGTTAATTTTGTTTGGTCATTTGAAATGAATATTTCTGTCGTGCTACGTCATTCTGGTGTTTGGTTTAGCGAAATCAATTATGTGGGCTATAAGAGCGATGAAATTGTGATCAGTGAACATGTTACTTATGAAAAACTGATTTCGATAATTATCGGAGAACTGAAAACTGATGAAACTACGAAAAAAATTGAAGCGTGTTACATTGTCAAAGGAAATGCTTGTCCGTTGTTGATTTGTAACAAAATGAGTGTGAAGTTGTATATCAAGATTAAGAAAACTGAACGTGGTTTTGGGATGTATCCACTCATCATCACTACATTAGATAAGTCTGCTAGTGAAATGTTGTTTGATAGGAATGTTGGTGCATAATGTGTTTGGAGAGTCCATCAGAAAAAGATTCGGAATTAATTAGTTACAAATCTAATTCTACTGCTCCTTTGCCTTTGTTAGATCAGAAGGGAAACAAGATTACTATTGACTGCAAACATAGTGATGTTAATGTTGGGCAAATCTACAAGGACAAGGGTACTCTAATTTCGGTTATGATAAGGTTTGCAATTCATCGTTCCTTCAACTTTTATGCTAAGAGATCGAATAAGAAAAAGTATGTTATGGATTTCTTTGTATCAGCTGTTGTTAATAATCTTGACGTTAATCTAATTTTGTATCTAATGTTTGGAAGATTATCATTTTATAGAAATGTCATGACGTTATGTTAATTTGACTGAGATACATTTTTATGATAAAAGATATATTTTTCTCATCTTGTATCTCAGTGTATATATTGAAGTGTAATTATGTATCTTGTTGTATTTTAGTCATGACATTATGTTAATTTGGTCGAGATACATCTTTATGATAAAAGATAAGTTTTGATCATCTTGTATCTCGGTGAATATATTGATGTCTAATTATGTATCTCGGTGAATATATTCATGTCTATATATAGAGTTTGAAAGTAACTGAAAGTTAAAAAGTTGAAGTTTTGTTTTCATTTATTCAGTTATGTCTTACGATGTTGTTCTGAGGATCGTGTTTGGACATTTAAAGCATCATGTCAGTGCGGGACTGAATTTTTTAAAGTTAGAACTTTTCAAGATGTGCATACTTGCCCGTTGAAAGATCGAGTTTTTACTCAGCTTCAAGCTACAGTTGGGTTTGTTAGTGGTTTTATTGCTCCAAAACTTATTAATTATAAGAGAATACACACTCCAAATGATAGAATCAAAGATATTAAAAATACTTTCGGTGTAGATATTAACTATCAGAAGGTTTGGAGGGCTAAAGAACGTCCGGTTGAGATGTTAAGGAGGAAACCTGCGGATGGTTATCGACAAATGGCAAGATATATACACATGTTAAACTCGGTATATCCAGTTTAGATATTAAAATTCATAAAGCGGAAGATAATAAATTTGTGTATTTGTTCGTTGCATTGTAACCTCTGAAGAATGGATTCGATTATTGCAGGCCTGTAGTTGTTGTTGATGGTGCGCATTTGACTGAAGCATATAAAGGTACATTTGTTTCTGCAAGCACTCTTGAAGGAACAGGTAATTAATAGTTATTTTTAAGTACAGTTATTTTGTATTGTCATTTTGATAATAATTAGTATTTTTTTTAGTTGAAAAATAGTTGGCATGTATTAGCTTAATTGATTTTTATTATCGAAATTGTAGGACGCATTCTGCTGCTTGCGTATGGTATTGTTGATAGTGAAAATGACAATTCGTGGACTTGGTTTTCAAGAATTTCAGAATTGCTTTTGGAGATCGCGACAGTATGTGTATTGTGTCCGACGTCATGAAAGCATAATAAAGGTTGTCAACATTGTATATCCAAATGTGTCGCACCTTGCATGCATTTGGCACTTGTGGAAGAATATTTGCACAAACTTCAGAAAGAGTAAAGATAGACTTAGTGATATTACTATGCTATGGCGAAGGCATACCGTAAATATGAATTTGAATTTTTTTGGAATCAAGTTGGGAAGATTGATCAGAGGGTAAAGTCTTATCTTAAGGTTGCTGGATTTGAAAAGTGAGCACGAGTGTATGCACCTGTCAATAGAGATAGAATGATGATCTCTAACATAGCGGAGTGTATAAATGGTAAGCTGAAGCAAGCACGTGAGTTGTCGATAATTGAATTTCTGGAAGAGGTCAGAAAATTATTTGAAAAATGGAACTGTAAGAATAGAGAAAGAACATCTTATTCAAACACATCACTGGGTAGTAGATTCGAAGGAATTCTTTAGCTAAATACTTCAAGATCTTCAAGGCTTAAGGTGAGTTTATATGTTTAATTTTTTTTACATATTATATAATGTTTGTTTGATATTATTGTAGTATATATTTTAAAAATTTATTTCAGTAAAATGTTACAGTAAATGCATCAGTTTGTTTTTTTTAACTGATACAAATATATTATAAATAAGAGCAAGATGTATCTATGTCTTAACATATAATGTTTAATCTTGTAGGTTAGTACGTTATCAACATATGTTTATTTGATTTACGATGAAGGCAGAAAGTAGTATGTCTTGATAGGAAGACTTGTAGTTGCGGGAGATTCCAATTGGATGAGATAACATGTGAACACGCAATTGCAGTTCTAATAAGCAATCATGTAGTTGATATGAAGCCTTATTGCTCTGAGTATTACTTGAAACATTAAGAAAGACGTATAAACAATCGATGTTTTCAATGCCCGATAAGAAAAACTGGATTGTTCCATAAGAAGTTATAGATGAAGTAGTATTACTACCTAAATACAAACGTCAACCTGGAAGGCCAAAGAAAAACAGGCACAAGAAATCAAGTGAAACAATGACATCGAGCAGTAATTATTGTAGGAGATGTGGTTATGAAGGTCACAACAGGCGCACTTGCAACTTCTTTCCAAAGGAGGAGTGACAAATGTAATTGACTAATGAATAATGTTGAATAGCTCCTTGGAATGTTGCTGGATTTTTTATCTATTTTGTTCAATATTTTAGTTGATGAGATTCTTGATTTTTTATGAAATTTAGAAAAAGACATTTACCAAAATAGATAGCATTCTTTGTTAATTTGTTATTTAGTTATATATGTTTTGATGGTGTATTTTTTCATGACATATAAAATAAAAATTTAGATATATTGAACTGACAATATTATTATACATTCTATTAGTAGTTCTGCCATAGTGAACGATAGAAAATAGATATATTCTTATAGTATGTATCTCCATTAAATTTATAGATTCAATTTTAACAGATATGTATCGTTTGTAAAATATAATTTGTCAATATTATTAAGATTTAGTAATATAAGTTCTGCTAGAATTTGTTATACAAGTTATAGTCAAACATCTTTTTCGATTAATAAAAAGGATTTGAGATACATAAAAATATAATAATTTGTTGGTTACTATGATTATATAGTAAAACAGTTTCCTTATAATAGATACATACAATTTAAGAAGATGTATCTCATATAAAGTTATAGATACAAGATCTAATGATTTGTTTCACATGTAAAATGTAATAGGCTAATATCTTTAAAACTTAGTTCTATTGAGTTATGATATAATTTGGTATGCATGTAAGAGACAACATGAACTATCTATAACAAAAAACTGTTATAGATACATAATACGGCAACGTTGTGATGGTTAATACCTATATTGTAATATATCTTTCTTTATTTTATATACATAAAATTATAAAATACAGTAAAACATGTATTCAATACAATGTCAGTATATTGTGTGGAAAAAATATTATAACGATAACATAAATATATCTTTATGTTATTTAGCATTACGTTATAATGTTAATGCAAATATAAGTAATTATTCATTAAAAAAACTTAATGTATGCTTGTCTAAACACTACTAACATAATCAAAGTTTATATCATCAACAACGTTTTTAATAGTCTACTAGCCGAAAAATCAACAACTACTAAATTCACAAAACATGATTGATTTCTTTCGGTGTGAACTTCATCCTTGGCCTTTGTGGATCATCATTCTCACTAAAGTATCCATTCTCTGCTTTTATAGATCCGTACTTGCACAAAAGACTAACATATCTCAGACGATGGTAGTGAGCATCAATTTTTGAAGATGAAATGTCTAATCTTTCGATTAGATACTCAGTATATACAGCTACAAATACACCACAATCCCTGCATAAAAATTAGAAATTTAATTAGAAAAACCAATATAAAATTATAAGCTAATGAAACCATCTCAAAAAGTAATGTAATACGTACAAACTTCCACTTTCTTGTTGTGCTATTTCAGATACGTATTTCACTTGAAATGGATCACGTCCGGTCTTTCCATTGTAGGATGCCAGTACAGTCCAGTTAGTTGGTACCATTTGCTCAAAAAAGTTATTGTACTAAAGATAAGTAGGAATCATTACAACCAACTTTTCAATCTCACTTGTTTGTGTTCTTTTTTGTGAAGAGGCCATTAAATCGTACACACAAATGCATTGATTATTTAATGCAATGACTATCAATATCCAGTGAAAGGCACCATCACAGTTAATTGGGATAAAGACCTCATCAACCAAATGTCAAGGCTGACTTGCGGGTGAACTGAATCCCTTGATGGTGTTAATCAATGCCATCTCTATATCAGCAACCTCATCAGTCTTTGCAGATGCATTTTGTGTGGCAAGATCCTTACTAGTGTCGGCATCATAGTAATTCAAATAAGCCTTATCGATGTACGCTTTGAAAAAGCAATCTGTGGTAGTATATCTCTTGCTTGAAAAATTCTTGTTCTTGTACTTCTTCCTCAAGTAGTACATGATGACATCCAGATTCTGTTCAAATTACAAACAAATGAAATATATGTTACTTCAACCTACCGTAATCATTAAAACTGAAAGAGGTACAAATTAAATATTTTATGTATCTAATGTGATTAATGCAGGTAATAGACAATTGCTTCAGATAATGAACAAGATACATATTACTACAAAAAGATACATGTTTTGTTATTATGTATCTAATACAAAATGGGGGCTAGTCTAGCTACTGTCTGATCATGTGCAGAATTTAGGATGCACAGGAGCTCCTCATCTAAGGATTTAAGATTAAATTAACTTTTATAAACAAATAATGTAAAAATATTTTACATTATCAATATATTTAACTTTTTATAACATACTTGTAACTTATCTTTTTTTTGTCGGTGTGTTATCAGTTCAAGTTTTAGTGAAAATTATTTATAGGAGAACTTTTACTCTGTCTGTGCTAATTATAGAAATGTATGTAGTATATGTTTTAAATTTTGTTACTTCGTTTCCTTCGTGTCATAATTGAACACTAACATAAATATCTACATCTAAGAATATAATGACTTCTTTTTTATTTTTTTTGGATATAACATGGAGTTCGAAATAGTCTGTGAACATCTTGATTAGTTTTACTGGAAAGCTATTATCTCCCAAGCTACATAACTAAGACTAAGTGACATCACAATCTCTCTTTACATACATAAATTTATATGTAAGAGTGAACCAGTAAATTACCATAAGTGGTGATCCTCTTTTCTTATGTCTGTGATAACTTTTTCTACATGGGCTATGAAAGATCAACATTTGACTTAGATACATCATAATATATGACGATACAATTTTTTACATTATGTATATTATACAGGATAAGAACTGAAGAAAAAACCAACATTAAGACTACAACAGATAATCAAATTTGCTAGAAACAAGTTGGTTCCATGATTTTTATATTAAAGATATCATCTAACTTATTTAGTCAATCAAAAATCATCATGTTATAGAAATTAATACATGTTATATGTCATAACGTCCGAAATGTATATGTCAATGAAAATGTTATTTCAAGACGTCGCATTTTTAGATTTTGAATATACATTATGAAAATATCTCATCTTTCTAACGTTTGTTTTGTTGATACATCAGGTAGAATCAGTTCTTGTATTTTGAAAAAGCAACTACGAAATCAAGCTGACGAAATTCAAGATTTTAACATTTAACCTTATAGCAATCGTCCTTATCTTTCCTAAAACATAACAGTACAGTACATTTAAAAAAATAATAATAAAAAACATATCAGTTTTGAATTTATAATAAGAAATTTGTGTATGTACTTTTTTATATGTTGCCTATAAAGGCCTTCTTTAATCCATTCTTCAAAAACTTCAATCTCTACATTTGGTGAATTCCCATTAATGTCATAACCTTCAAATGAATATTTTATTTGCTTTGTAGAAGAAAATTTTTTCCTTTCTTTTATACTTGATCCAAAATGGGTCGGAAAAGGTGAACGAAAAATATTTGATGGCTTCATATTTAATTGTGCGGGTATCTTTTTAACTCCTGACACGGTCTTTTTTGATGTAGGAAAGGCAAACACAATTGCGGGGTCACTAATCATATACTCATCAGGAGTTGTTGGTGGAGGCTTGTAAATTGTCAATGCCATTTCGTTCTCTTAAACTGGAAAAACAGTATCAATTGATTTCATTTTTCAACAGCAATGTCACTCAGTTTCTCAATTACATCATCTTGAATATGATTTCAAAAAGTAACAAATATTCCATAACTATCAGTAATTTTATTTTTACTGAATTATATTGTTACAACTGAATTACTGATACTGTACTACATACATAAATGCTAAATTAAATACAAAAGGTAAAAATATGTATCTTTCATTGATTAACACTATTAGACAGACACAAACATATTACATATATGTCTTAGTCAACATTTTATTGTAAAGTAAACTTAAAAAAGGTCATGTTCATTACAAAACACTTAATGAAAGTTAATTACGTAAAACAAAAAAAATTATCGAATTAGTTGAGTGCAACACATGTACATTAATGCAGTACAATATATACAAAAACTCTAAGAACATCATGCTTTAGATACAAGATAATACAAACGTATCTATAAGCTTAAAAACATATATCTAATAAGAAAAATATGTGTCTTGTGTAATACGAATTTCAATACCAATACAATTGCAGTACATTCAATTCAAAGCCATGACAGTAAGTCATAGATACAAACTAGCACAACATGTATCTAGGTACTAATAAACTTGTATCTGTTGTAATAAGGTTTTCCGTAAAGTTCAAACAACACTACATACAAATCAAAGTATAAGCAATATTAAAAACTACATATATAACGACATGTATGCTAGTATTTATTAAAAAATTTAACTTTTTTTAAAATATTATAAAATTCCAGACAGACACAAACCTATTACATGTAGTTAACATTTTATCATAATGTAAATGCAAATATGGCCATGTCAATTACAAAACACATAATCAAAGTTAATTATCTTTTCTTGTTGTTCACAACTTATGAAAGGTGATGGTGCTTGGTTAACTTTATCCTTTTTCATTTCAACTGATTTATCCATTTCTTTCACTGGACTGTTTGTACAACTGAGTCCCGCAACATGAACAATATTTTCTGAAGAATCACCGTCTTGCCGGATCTATTGTAGAACATTAGTATAAATTATATGAAACAATAGATAACACTTAAAAAATGTCAGTAAACATTAAGATATTCAAACAGTATATGAGTTATAAAATGATAAATATGTATCCATGAACACCTCCATTTTATGTGTCTTTTCCATGACAAAATTCAGACTGACGGGATCACTATTGCCTTCAAAATCAGCAACATCATCTGATTGATGACCCTCTTTGTGGATTTCTTTTGTAACATTTTCCTGCAACATATGGAATAGTAGAAAGAATAAATTGAATATATTTATTACTAAATATATGTTGTTTAAAATTATGTTACCTTCTTAACAGTCTCATTTTTTAACTGCAATGATTTTAAAACATCAGTGAATCTGTCATTCATCACATGCTCCTAATCGCTGAATTTCATATCAATCTAATATATATGTGTAGTTTATTAGCTATACAGTATACTAACCAAAAATTTATATGGGTTAACAAAATAGAGTCTTACGTATGTCTTCACATATATCTTTATATTGGACTCTAATGAATCTAAGTCCGCTTTAATTAAAAGCTCTTTCCTGTTTGTGCGTATAGAGTCATCAATCTCTTTACTCTTTTGTTCTGCATCTGTCGGATTGCCCAGTATTTGTTAAGTATAAAAAGAATACAATGTAAAGACATTTTCATTATGAAAATACTATAATAGATGTGATATGGAAATACCTTCTGTCTATTTTCCTTTTGAGGCCCGAGTCTAACTTTGTTCTTTATTTTCTATTTGTTAAGTATAAAAAGAACACAATGTAAAAACATTTTCATCATGAAAATACTATAATATATGTGATATGGAAATACCTTCAGTCTATTTTTCTTTTGAGGCCCGAGTCTAACTTTGTTCTTTATTTTCTGATCTTCTTTCTACAAGAATATCCTTTCCACTCCTTGACAGATGTGCAGATACTGTACCCGATATGTGTATCGACTTTCTCATCAAAAATTATAGAGGTGTCGTACTAAAGTCATCAAAATTATCATGATCCATGGAAACATGGGTAAATTGACTTGGTAACTCCTCTGCTCAGAATTTTCAGTTGATGGCATTGAAGATGTACCAGGGTGATCAGATGCATTTGGTGGCAATTCAAGTTTTTCTAGCTCCTCCGCATTCAGAACCATGTTGAAATATGAACACTACGTACAAAAAATTTATACATTAAAAATAATTACGATAAAAAATTAAAAAAAATATAACGCAATGTATGAAAAAAATTCAATCAGCATCATACCTTGCTAAACATTTTGGTCATAAACTAATAATACTGAGGTCGGACTGTAATAACCCTCGAATTCAATACACGAGGTATATTATTACCCTTTTTCACAGCAAATTTGACATCAATATTTGAACATAGTTCAAACATCCACACATTTAGAATCTGAGGGATGCCACCCAACCTATAAAGCTTCTTCTCTACGAAAAATTCTTGCCTAACTGAGGCCATCAACTTGGAGAAAGACACTTTACCCCAAAGAAAAAAATTATATTTTCCATCTTCAACCATTTTAAAATCAAAAAATAGAATGGGACAAGCATTCAGTTGTAAGTAGATGAAGGTGTGGATGAAGTATAGAATTTTCGTCTGAAGGACATCCTCTTTGTTTTCAAAATTTTCTTTCAGAAAATGGTCCACTAATGCCTCCTTATCAACTCCATTCTTTGATCGGGGAAAATACCCTTTCATTAGCCGACTCAGAGAAGAATATTCGTATTTGAAATCATCAACATTGCCACAACAGTTTAAGCCAATTATCAAAGCATATTCATATATGAAAAATCTAAGAATCTGGCCTTTGACAAACACATTTATTTCTTCTTAATTTGGTTGCTTGATCTCGAGCATAAGAAGACATTTGTTATTTGTCCATTATAGTTGGAAAGGGATATGTTGAGATAACATCCGAAAATGGTCTTCTCAAATAATTCTAAAACTTCTTGGTTGACTACTTCTTCAATTTCATCCTTAAATCTTAAGTTGCACGAACTTACAAATCTAAGAGAATGAGTGGAATTTCCTTAATTACGTAATTCAATCTCTAAAAATAAAAAAAATAAAAAAATTATTTGAGATGCAACAAGTTTACTCTAAGACAGTACAATATATACAAAAGCACTAAGAACATAATACATTAGATACAAGATTATACAAATGGATCTTTAATCTCTACAACATGTATCTCATCGTGAAAAAATATATCCTGTGTAATTCTACTTTCAATATCATTTAAACAACACAAGAAACATATCAAAGCATTAACAGTAAGTCACAGATACAAGTTATTACAACATGTATCTTAGAAATAAAAACATTTATCTATTATATTTAGACTTTAAATAAAATTGAACAAAACTAGATACAAATCAAAGAATTAATAATCACTCACAGATACAAGTCCAGTTAACATGTATCTATGTACTTATGAACTTGTATCTTTTGTTATATTAATTTCAATAAAACATAAAACACACAAGATACAAATAACTAAGCAACAAAAAAATAGATAAATAATGAAATTCTAAACATATCATGCAACCCAAAATATGTATCTCGATCTTACATTCAATAGATTTGAACATGAAATTACCTTGGGAAGTTATCTCTGAAAATTGCTTTGACAATTCTTCTTCTCTTGGCGGGAGCTTTACTTTCAGGACTGTTGGATCCCCTTTTCTAAGAATCGCTTTCTTTTTTCTTGTCCTTCTTAGAATGTTTTTTCCGCAACTTCTTCATAATTTGGGGATCGTTTCTATGCTTTGATCTATTTTCATCAAATTCAACAAATTCATAATCAAAGTTTCTGGAAACGAAGTTAACAACTTCATGAGATTTTTTGATACTTTCTAATTGAGAAACCCCAAGACTAAAGGAAGGTCCCAAATTTCTATTCATAATGGCAATTCAAACAATGAAGCCTAAAAAATAATTAATTGAAGAAATTACTCAACCAAATCACCCAAATTTTACTTTGTAAAATTAGGCGCAAAATAAAATTAAAAAAAAAAAAAAACGTAAAAATGATTAGAAGAAATTGAAGCGGATTTTAGGGAGGGAAATTACCTTGCTTCAAAGTGTTGAATTGAATGAAGAAGTTGGATAGAAACCGCTCCATAAATTTGTCACGATCCGAGCCGAGGCCCTGGCCGTGACGGACATCCCGAATTATTAAGGGCCGAGACACCCCTGTAACTCCCCAACCCACTAGTGATATTGTCCACTTTGGGCCCAAGCCCACACGGCTTTAAAACGCATCACTAGGGAGTAAGGATTGCTTACTTATATACCCAACATCTCTCTTGTGTTTTGCTGATGTGGGACTCTTTCCTAAGTTGGGGTGTTACATACACCCTCTTATGGACTCAGCGTCATCGCTAAGGTTTGCCCCACCTAATGGGATTTGCCTACACTCAAGACTAAGGTTTGTCCCTTCTTACCAGGATTTGCCTACACTCAGTTTGAACTCTGACCCACATCGATAAGGATGACACAAGAGCGACTTTGATACCATTTTGTCACGACCCGAGCCGAAGCCCTGGCCGCGACGGACATCCCGAGCCATTAAGGCCCGAGACACCCCTGTAACTTCCCAACCCACTAGTGATATTGTCTGTTTTGGGCCCAGGCCCACATGGCTTTAAAACGCATCACTGGGGAGTAAGGCTTGCTTACTTATATACCCAACATCCCTCCTGTGTTTTGCCAATGTGGGACTTCTTCCTAAGTTGGGGTGTTAAAAAATTACGGAGTACAGAGAGGGAGAAGTGGGTTATTTTTGGTAAAGAATCGACTTTGTAGTTGGGTGTTTTAACTTGTATCTCAACTTTATCAAAAATTATGAAATGTTGGGATTTAAGTAATTTTTTAGAAGTAGGGGATTTCTAGAAGTTTAGAAACTTATGTTGTGTATTTTGGTAATTTTTTCTTTTTTTCTTTTTGCTTCATACATCTAAAAATAAATGACTCATATTTGGGCTATTGGACATGGAGAGTCCAGTCGGCCCAAACTAATTTATAAAATAATCAGCCGGGATTGTATCAATATTATATATAGATTGTATCAATATGATATAAAGAGTGTACTAATATGATACAGGGACTGTATCAATATGATATAAGAATTGTGTCAATATGATCTAGGAATTGTATCATTATGGTTTATATACTATATACAATGTGCATAGAAACTGTATAATAGTTGTATAATATACTATATACGTTGTGTATAAAAACTGTATCATTGTTGTATAATATACTATATACGATGTATAGAAACTGTATTATTATTGTATAAAATATGTATATGTATAAGATGTGTATAGAAACTGTATAATTATTATATGAAATATGCATTTAAATAATCATTGCAGGTAAAGATTGTATAAAATATGTGTAAAACGATATAATTATTGTATAGAATATATTTTATTCGTATGTGACATGAATAAAATTTGTATTATTGTATAGATTATGTATAAGTTATAAAATGTGTGTTTGTATGCTGTTAAGGAAAAGACATAAAAAATTGAAGCAGCAAAAAAAGAAAATAATCAGCAAATCAAAAAAGAAAATGAACTAACAGAAATTTTAAAAAGATAAAGTGGAGCAACAATATATATATTTAAAAAAAAATAAAAAAAGACGGCAGCTGCAAAAGGCTTAAATAGCTATGGAAATATCAAAACCAGTTCGTGGCAACTGGCAATTTGTGTCCTTTACCCCAAAAATAATACTACTACCAACTCATGATCATTCAACATTTGTCTGTTCTTCAAACCAAACCATGCTTATTTTTTGCATGCGCACATATGCCAATCTCATCACCAACTCCAGCCTTTTTCAATGTCTCAAAATCCACCCAAAAACGTTGCCGTTATCGGTGCTGGTCCTGCAGGCCTCGTTGCGGCCAGAGAACTCCAACGTGAAGGCCACAATGTAGTTGTATTCGAGCGAGAAAATCAAGTAGGAGGCACATGGATATACAATCCAGCCACTGATTCCGACCCAATGGGGGTCGACCCCAGCCGGAAAATTGTTCATTCAAGTCTTTATTCACCACTTCGGATAAACCTTCCTCGGGAAATAATGGGTTTTCGTGACTACCCCTTTGTCGCCACAAAAAAGCCCGACAGAGACCCAAGAAGGTTTCCGGGTCATAAGGAAGTGTTGGACTATCTGAATGATTTTGCCGTGGAGTTTGGGCTTATTGAACTGGTGAGATTTGGAAATGAAGTTGGTTACGTGGGGTTTCTGGAGGATGGAAAATGGAAAGTTTGTTCAAGAAAAAGAGAGAGCGATGATGTTGTGTTTGTTAATGAAGAGGAATATGATGCTGTAGTGATCTGTAATGGATGCCATACTCAACCACGAATAGCTGATGATATTCCTGGTAATCTATTTAAAGTTTTGATCATCAAATTTTTATTTGTAATAATCGTATCGGGTTTAGTTATCCACACTTCCCACAGCATAAGTCTGTAGGGCATTAGGAAGACTGAAGAATTCTTCCACTTAGGGCGTGCTCGGTATGAGGCTTCCTGAAATTACCAAATTATTGCACTTTTAATCGTTTGGCTGTCTTTCTCTCATCCCTTTTCTTAATAACGGTGGTGCACTTGTGTCCTTCCACCCTGTATCGGATAACTTTACCCACCAAAGTTTAGGTAGACAGAAAGAAATGGATTAACTTTTTGTTTCTCCTAAGACTTCTCCTGTGGTCAGCATTGATCTTTCAAGGGAATAGATCATGTACTGATGGAAGTTTCATTATTCTTAACAAAATTTGATATACAGATGTCAAGTATTTGGTAATCCATTTATACAAACCAAGTTCTAATAGGTCTATGCGATTTGGTGTTTTTATAGTTGTGGCTGATCGAAATTAACTTTTTCATCAGCGTTACATATACAATGCCATGCTTTTCCTGTGCGCTCAACTAGGAAATATGTGTTTCCTATTCTTATCTGAATTGAAACACTTTATATTTTCTCTTTATGTTGTCGATACGTCTCCATGACAAAGCGTGAATAATATAGGGATAAAAGATCAGTCTTAATTTCATTATAAAAGTTTCAGCCATTCTTTTAAATTCTTCTATTTTAAGATCAATTAAACATCATTTTTGTTTCGTTGGTCTCTGCCAGGCTATCATATGAAGAATATTTTGGTTTTCCCATTGTTTGAAAGTTTTGCGAATAATTCATATTTTATAAAACTTTGATTTAGTTCTTTCCTTAGCTTTCAGATTTTTTTCCCACTATGTCTGAAATCATATGTTGCTAACCTTTCAGTTGTCTATGAAAATATGCAGCATTGGAAGTTTCTAACCACAGACTTCTGCCTTTTTAGGAATCGAAGTATGGCCAGGAAAGCAAATCCACAGCCACAATTACCGGATACCTGAGCCTTTTCGAGATCAAGTATGTGTCATGTCACTGCATCCTTGAGAGTTTAATGTTTCTAAATTAGTAGGGCAGCAACATGACTTTGAAGTAGCTTCTAGTTATTTCAATTATGTATTGCCCTACCTAGTTTAAGCTAAATTGCCAAACTGCAAGTGTGGATTTGCTATAACCAAAACTCTTTGGACAGTTCTATTGTTCAACTCATACTTTTGCATACAACATTGGAAGAGCGAGGGATGCAAGTTCAAAATGCAGACCATTTGTTAATTTATAATCTGCCTGTTTGTGTAAGGAAATACACATGGATATTAAAAGCTATAGTAGTCCTTGATCTTAGGAAACAGTGTAGATAAAGTACTTCTATACTTATTGTAGCCTGGCTATGTATGATATGGAGAAAATGTTGTCAGGTTACGTTCTTGCTTGCTTATTTCAGTGGTTTGTCTTGTTGACATGTCGCCTTCCATCTCTAGTTTGGTTGATAGATAGCTTGACATGAAAATATTCTCCCATATTTAACTAGTTTTGTGTGACCGAATTTGATTTCCTTGGATCCTAAAAGAGGTCATATTCCTGTTGTGCCAGTGGGCTTTAGCCCTCTGATCTTAGATAAGAAAGTATATCACCTCCATAAGGTATACTTCTTTTGTATTGTCAGATCCTTGATAATATCATTTATCAAGCTTTGACAAATATATCATTGCAGACGCTAATTACAAAAAAGAAAAAAGAAAAGAAAGATAATCATTTCTAGCTGCCATAACATTTCTTCTTCATTCGCATTGCATTCAGAGGATATGATCAATGGTTTGGCAGGTCATTGTGGTCATAGGGAATGCCGCAAGTGCTATTGATATCTCCAGAGAAATTGCTAAAGTTTCTAAAGCTGTCCACATCTCTTCTAGATCAGCTCTAAGTGGGAGTACTCCCAAAAAGCAGAATGGATATGAAAATCTTTGGCTCCACTCTATGGTAAAGCTGTTAATAACTTGAGTAACGCTGTGAGGGATTGTCCATAATGTTGAATCTTTGAGTTACTAGAAAAAACTTTTACTGACTAAATAATGCAGCTTGAAGCTGTTGGTATAGATGGTGGAGTCAATTTTCAAGACGGATCCAAAGTCTATGCTGATATCATCCTACACTGCACAGGATGAGTTGATTACCCATCTTTTTCCTTTCGCCAATCATAAACAAAATGAAAGAAACTGAGGTGGCGTTATGTAGCCTTGTTTAAGTGTCATGTAAATGTTGAGGCGAACAAGGTACCAATGAGGAATGGATGATAACGGTAGGTTATGATCAAATGATTGGAACCAGTTACTAAAGATGTTGATATGCCGCTAAAGTGGATCAGGATCAGAATGGACTCCATAAGTACTAAGGTACAGGCTAGTTATTGCTAATTTGGTAGTAAAAGTTAGTCTAGCTATCCAGATACAAAACCAAACGGGATTTATGGGTTGTTACTAAAACAAATATCATTTATGAGTGCTGCGGTATGCCCATACACATTCAGCAGAAATGTGGTAGATTACTTGCCTTTCATTTAATCAGAGTCGGAGAGTAAATTGAAGGAACAATAGAAAATGATTACCAACTGATCTTACAACAATAATTTGAAACTGAATGGGAGGATGAAGTATCAGTAATGTTGCTATTTAATTTTTTCAGGTACAAATATCATTTCCCTTTCCTTGAAACTAATGGGATAGTTTTTGTGGATGATAACCATGTTGGGCCTCTTTACAAGCACATTTTCCCACCAACTTTCACTCCGAGTCTTTCATTTGTTGGGCTGCCGTGGAAGGTAAATAAGTTGGTTTTGGGATTTGGTATGTCAGTTTAAGCTTTAGTTGCATGGTGGACATGATCGAAGCATTTACTTTGGTTTGCACCAGCGTGGAGCAGCGTTCCCCCGTTGTGAATTACAAAGCAAGTGGATTGCTGGTGTTTTATCTGGTCGAATTTCTCTCCCCTCGAAGGAAGATATGAATGCTGATATTGATGCATTCTATTCATCCTTGGATGCCTCTTGCATTCCAAAACGGTACACTCACAATTTGGATTTTCAGGTATAAAACCTGAGAGACCTTGTTTATCGGTTGAAATTTTCTTTCACCTTTTGCCCTTCTTGGGTTTGAGTCAAGGTACCATTTGGTATACGCAAAGGAACAATTTTCATCCTAGTTATTCAAGATATGAGAAAAGTTTTGAGAAATGTAGAATTAAGGAATAGTAAGCTCTTGACATTGTGAGCAAACTTGTCTGGTAATTGGTACCAATGCGTTGGGGAATGTATGCGTCTTCATGTGACTAAACTAGTTTTTTGAAAAATTTTATGATTTTCATGTTCTTGCCTCATTGAGATTTCAGAACAGCCTCTCTACCGTCTCAAAGGTAGGTGTAAAATTTGTGTATGCTCTACCTCCCCATGTCCCACTTGTGGGAACACACTGGGTTTATTATTGTTGTTGTTTGAGATCGTCCTCACTTTTACAGTTAGATTATGAAGATTGGTTGGCTGCCGAGTGTGGATCTTCACCGCCTGAAGAATGGAGAAAGCAAATGTGGATTATCGCTAGAGATAAGATAAAGACTCAGCCTGTGATATATCGTGATCTGTGGGATGATGATGACTTGACCATTCAAGCTCATCAAGACTTTGCAAAATATATTCCTGATCTAGCTCAATCACAAAACGATCAACATGATTTTTATGGTAAATGTGGCATGTATTATTCTTGAATTTGGTTAGATGAAGTGTATAGTTGAATAATATTTTGGAATAATAGTAGCATCTTCCAGTAATTCTCCTATGTCAATTTCAATTGCAACTCGTCATTTGCCTAAACGCTCTCTTCCTGTCCTTTCTTTTTTTCCTATCAAAAGCATTATTTAAATAAGGAAAAGGCTACATCGAAGTTTTAGGGTCACATTTTATCTATATCGGATTCCTATTAGTTTCCTAAACTTTTTAAAGGTGGAATAAATATCATCCAAAGTGTAGAGGTCACACAGAGAACCAAATTATTGGTGGTTGGTGAAAACCGTGAAACTATGTGTGATTTCGTTTTTTTAAAAGAAAAATGTAAAAATCTATTTAATTTTATTTTTAATTTCAAAATATAATCTATTCAACAAAATCCAAATGTTAAGATGAGACAGGGGTATAGAATTTGCAAAACAAAAATTTATAGGTTGTTATTTCTTAAACCTCAATTTTCATGAAATTCAAAAATGAAGAATGAATTTCGAATCCACCATTGTTGATCCTTGAAAAAGTTTGACGAACAAACAGAAATGGGTTCATCAAAATTCATGGTTGTTGGTCAAATTGATTATTTGGGTTTGGTAATGATATTGTTATGAAGTTGTAGTTGATTAATGGTTATTTCTTTAGTTTCAATATTGCATCACTATATTAATTTGTGATTACTCTGTTCTAAACCAAGCGCGAGTTCATTGACTTGGTCTTGTGAAATATAGCAGTTGCCCCAAATGACACGAATATTAACTGGGTTAGCATCTTGCTTGTCGAGCATACATGTTCGAGCAGCATGTGTAATGTACCGAGACACCACTATGACTTATTATCCTCTGCATAAATGGCAAGCAAATTGAGGTACTTGCCTTCAAATTCTCTGAAGGAGTTCATAATAACTCCAGAATTTATCTTCCATTCGCGTTCTTCTCTCATATACTCCTCCAAATTTGGCCCCAAAGTGCTCTCCACCGTTGGAAACTCACCGCCTAGTTGATGAATCAATTTGTCCTCAAATTCAACTATATGAATAACTTGTCCGAGGACGGAGAGTAGAATACCTAACGAAAGACAAAATAGAGGGGGAAGAAATAACATTTGAAGTTGGGGATTGAATGCAAATCACCTTTATAAGTTATCATCAAACAGTCATGAACGATGACCAATCTTTCCATATTTTTGGAGATTACATGACATTTTTCATAAATAGACTTCCCTAGTTTTTCCAACAACACCTTTTTATGACTTACAGCGGGAACCTCGAGGTCATAAAAATGTAAAATTTCATCTTGTTGAGCACGTTGAAGACGTTTCTTCAAGTCATGGTTCGGGGCTGAGACAGAGCTGTAGGGCCCATCTTGTGTCAATAAGATCTTCATTGGTTGCAAATTAAAGTTAAAAAAAAAATGAAGATTTGATATTTGGGCTACTAAATGTGTTTATGGTAACACTTTGAAATACTATCTTACAATGATGTCATTGATGACATCGATAAGGATGATATTCTTCTATAAAAGGAGCTTCTCTACTAGTTTAGACACACCAAACATAGAGAGGAAACACAATTAGAGAGAGCAGTGAGGTATTTGATAAAATGTGATAAATAGTCTGTGAAGAAAAAATTAGAATGAACTATACTTAGTAAGGTAAGAATCAAAAGGAGTTATTTCTTTTGAGTGTATAGTAGTTACTTTGAATATTTTACTTGTGACTATATAGTGTAAAATTTTTTACTATAGTAATATCAATTACTCCTTTGATTCATAATTTTTCCCTTATTTAAAAGAATTTTCACGTAAAATTCTTGGTATCATTATTTTCTCATTTTACTTCCATTATTTTTACGGCAAGTACTTTTGTTGTAATGTAATTCTGCATTTACCAAACAAACTGATATTAGAGACTTGGTTTGCAATCAGTCTTTGACACTATAAAATATGAAAATAAAACTAATGAAGAGTGAATCTATTACACAGAAAGGTTTGTCATTTAATTAGGCAGTGCACTGGCGACAATGTATTGTACCATATTTCTGGAGAGATACATTCTCAATTTCTAAGGGAGCATCTTGAAAGCTTGTATACTCAGAAGACTAAAAATAATAAGATGTTCTTAATAAAACAAATGTTGAGGTTAAAATACCATGATGGTTCTCTAGTGATAGATCACCTGAATAACTTTCAGGGGATCATAAATCAGTTATTTACTATGGAAATTAAGTTTGAGGATGAAATTTAAGGTTTGCTTCTACTTGATTCCCTATCAGACTCTTGAAAAACATTTAAAACTTCATTGTCAAATTTTGATCCTGATAGCATAATCTCTATGGACTTTATCAAGAGTAATGTTCTTAATAAAGAGATGAGATGAAAGTCTCAAGGTTCTTCTTCGTCGAATGTCCTAATAACTAGCCTCAAGGGGATAAGCAGGAATCATGATTTTCAAAATCGAGAACATTATAGAAGTAAATCTAGAGACAAATTTAAAGATATTGAGTGATATCATTATAGGTTAAAAGGACAGACAAAGAAGTTTTGTCAAAAATTAAAGAAGGAGAACAGAGACAAGGAGGAAAAAAAAGAAAAAGATAATGAAAATTGCATAGCCACCATCACTATAAAAAATTTTGTTACTATCCTTGATGTGAATCTGATAAATAGTGTTTGTGATGAGTCAAGTTGGGTTGTGGATTCTGTGCATCTCACGCGACATTAAGGAAGGATTTTTTTTCTTATTTTATACTCCAGGTGACTTTGAAACCTTGAGTATTGACAATTAGATTGTGTCTAAGATGGCTGATTTTGGTATAATTTATTTGAAAATTAGTACTAGATCTAAACTAATTTTAGAAAATGTAAAATATGCATTTGTTATTCATTTGCACTTGATTTCTGTTAGCGTGCTGGATGATGAGGGATATGTTAATATCAATGGTGGTGAAAAATGGAGACTTATTAAGGGTTCTTTGGTTGTGGCTCATGTTGACAAGCATCGTGATCTATAATGAACTGCAAATTCTACTTGTGCTAATATGGTGAATGCAGTTGAAAGCAGCGCTAGCTCTTCAACATTATGACATGATAAAAGGCTTAGCCACATTAGTAGAAAGGACTTAATGTTTTGGCTAAGAAAAAATTACTGTCAGATTTTAAAAGTGCTAAATTAGAAAAATATAAGCACTACTTGGTCGAAAAACAAAATAGAGTTTCTTTCAAGTCTCATCCTCCTTAAAGAAAGACAAAGTTGCTTTGAGCTGGTGCATTTCAATTTATGTAGTCTAATAAAGACAAAGACTTTGGGTGGTGGACTTTACTTTGTCATTTTTATTAACGATTACTCAAGAAATTTTTGGGTTTATGTCTTGAATATAAAAGACCAAGTATTGGGTGTCTTTAAGCAGTTTTAGGATTCCTTTGAAAGAGAAACCAGAAAAAAATTGAAGTGTATTTGTACTGATAAAAATGATTAGTATTGTGGACCATTTGACGTACTACAAGCAACAAGGTATCAGACATCATAAGACTCCTCAGCTAAATCGTTTGGCAGAAAAGATGAATAGGACCTTAATGAATCAGATGTTTATTTTCCGAAGCAAAGTAGCCAAACTCCTATTAAGGTGAGGCTTTATTGACCACTGCATATGTCATTAACTTGTCTCTTGTTATTACTTTACAAATTGGCATTTCAAATAGAGTTTTGTATGAAAAAGATGTTTTCTATAACCATTTGAGCGTATTTAGTTGCAAAGCTTTTGTATACGTGTCTAAAGATGAGAGGTCAAAGTTCGAAGAAAAGACAAGACAATTTATCTTAATTGATTATGGTCTTGATAAGTTTGGTTGCATGCTTTATGATCCAGTTGAGAAGAAGCTTGTAAGAAGTTGTGATACTGTCTTTATGGAGAGTAAAATGTTTGAAGATATTGACATGGCAGAGAAATTAGAATCTTCAAGTTCTATTGGTATAGTTAATCTTGATCAAGTTTCACATTTGTATAATGTTGGTGGGATTGTTAATCATAAAGATGCACAGAATCATGTTCCAAATTAGCATGTTGATGTTGATAATAACAATGATGTTGTTATTGATAGTGCTCCTGCTCAAAAAATTATGGACGTGTCAAATATTTCACTTAGAAAGTCTACAAGACAGTGTATTTCTTATTCTCGTTATTTTTCTAATGAGTATGTATTATTCACTAACGAGAGAGAACCTAAATATTCTGAGGAGGCAATGAAAAATGAGCATAAGGATCAATGGATTGAAGCCATGCAAGATAAGAAGAAATCTTTACATGAGAACCACACTTATGAGTTGGGGAAATTGCTTAAGGGCATGAGAGATTTGAAGAATAAGTAGGTATTCAAAGTAAAATTTAAAGAACACAGCTTGAAACCCAAATACAAAGTCAAATTGGTTGTTAAAGGATTTGGTTAAAGAAAGGGTATTGACTTTGACAAAATATTTTCTCCTGTCGTCAAAATGACCTCTATTTTTGGTTTGGCTGGTAGCCTTGATTTAAAAATTGAGTAGATGAATGTGAAGATGACTTTTCTTCCTGATGGCCTTGAAGAGGAGATTTATATAGAACAACCTGAGAGACTCAAGATAAAAGATATAGAAAATCATGTGTGCAAACTTCAGAAGAGTCTCTATGGCTTGAAGCAAGCTCCTAGACAGTAGTATAACAAGTTTGAATCTTTCATGGGAGAGCAAGGCTACAAGAAGACCTATTTAGATCATTGTATATTTGCATAAAGATTTTCTGATGATTTTATCATCCTTTTGCTCTATGTGGATGATATGTTGATTGCGAAAAAGAATGATTCTAGGATTGGTGAGTTAACGCAATAGTTATGCAAGTCTTTTATTATGAAATACTAGGGTCATGCTAAGTAGATTTTGAACATAAAGATTACTTATCTCAAAGATAAAAGAAAGTTTTACTTGACACGGGAGAAGTACATTGAACGTGTACTGGAGTGCTTCAACGTGATGTATGTTAAAGTTGTTAACATACCCCTTGCTAGTCATATGAGGTTGAGCAAGAAAATATGTCCTACAACGAAGGAGGAGAAAGAGAGCATCGCTAATGTTCCATATTCCTTTGTTATTAGATGTTTAATATATACAATGATTTGTACCATACTCAATATTGCTCACATAGTTAGAATTGTTATCGAGTTTCTTCAATATCCAGGAAAGGAGCACTGGGAAACAGTCATATGGATATTGAGTTACCTAAGAGGAACCTGAAGTGATTATTTGTGTTTTGGAGGATCTGATCTAATAATCTTGAAGGGCTATACAAATGTTGATATGGTAGGTGACCTTGATAACAGAAAATCCACTACTGATTTTTTATTTGAATTTTTAGGGAGAGCAATATCATGACAGTAAATTTACAGAAGTGCAGAAGTATATCGCACTATCTACAACTGAAGTGGAGTATATTACGGCCATTAAAATTGTCAAAGAAATGGTATGGCTCAAGCGATTTTCTTTAAGAACTTGAATTGAAGCAAATAGAGTTTGTTGTCTATTGTGACAGTCAAAGTATAATATACTTGAGCAAGAATGCCATGCATGTGTCATTCGAGAACAAAACATATTGATGTAAAGTATTATTGAATTCACAAATAAGTGGAGAACGAATCATTCCAAGTTAAGAAGATTCACACAAGTAAAAATCTCGTGGATATGTTGATAAAGGTGGTGTCAAAAGACAAGTTCAAATTGTGCAAAAAATTTAGTGGCATAAGCTCTCTCTGAAAAGAAAAGGATACCTCCTTCAGGTGCATGAGACAAGAGGGAAAGATTTTGTAGGGTCCATCCCATGTCACAAAGGTCTTCATTGGCTGTAAAGTTGAAAAAAATAAAGATTTGGTAGTTGGGCTATTAAATGTGTTCATGGTAACACTTTGAAATGATACCTTTCAATGATGTCATTAATGACATCGATAGGGATAATTTTTTCCTATAAAAAAAGGTCGCCGGCTCATTTGTTGGATACACCAAACATAGAGAGGAAAATATGTTATGATCGAACAGAATAAGTAAACCACAAGCAAAAGAAAAAATAAGATGAATACACAGATTTACGTGGAAACCCTTGACGGAAAAAACTACGGGCAGAGGCAAAGAAATTTCATTATAATGGATGGAGAATACAATGAGGAGAATGATGTATTTTCTGAATGTCCAAACCCACTAAATGCACTTATATAATACGTGCGTACAAATAAATTCTAGGACCAAAAACATACAGGTCCATACTGTGGGGGCGATTGGCCCGATCCCTACGCTACCACCATAGAGCCCATAAAAAATCACAAATATGGGTCGCACCATAAATTTTTTAGGACCGGATCAACAAAATTCGGGTCACAAACTCTGACAAAAATAATATAGCGAGCAGTGAGGTATTCCACAGACTGTGATAAAAAATAATCTGTGAAGAAAAAAATTAAAGCAAGCAATATTTTAGTAAGGTGAGAGTCAAAAACGGGTATTTCTTTTTAGTGTAGTAGTTACTTTGAGTATTGTACTTCTGATTATACTGTGTAAAATTTCTTGCTATAATAATATTAGTTGCTCCTCTTGATTCATATTTTTTCCTTATTTAAAAGGATCTCCATGTAAAATTATTGGTGTCATTATTTTTTATTTTATTTCCATTATTTTACTACAAATACTTGTTTTGTTATCCCACATTTATGCAACAAGAGAAAGTGTACAGGAATGATGTGGGAAGCGATGAAGCAAAATAGGAGAAATAGTCGGTTGAGATCGCCGTGTTCAAGTCATGGAACCATTGCTACAATAACTTCATTGAGTTGAAGAACATTTTTAACAGATGATTTGATAGCCATTGGAACAGAAAAGGGGATAGAACTCAGAAATTGAAAATGAAGAAAACGTTAGGACTTAAAGGAAAGTCTCTCATATGTTGAATTCGAACGCACATGCCAGCTCAACCACTTGAACCTACCGATAGCATGGTAAAGAGTGTATAGTAAATAAAATCAAGTTGTATTGTATACAATATATGTGTATGCAACTTGCAACTATTTTAGAAAAGGTGGGGCTGATTTTTCCAGAGCAAGCAACTAATAATAATCACTAAAAGGTTAGAATATTCTTAAACTCATCACCATACAGTGTTGTTGGCTACAATGAGTTGATTGACAACATTGTTGTGGTGAATTATGACAAATTTTTTCTGCAATTAGTAGGTACTTTCTTTTAAAAAATGATCACACACCCACATTAGCTTTACTCACATTATATTTACATAGAAAAATAGACATATGAACAACAACAATCAATCAATATAATTATTTAATAAAATAATAATACTACCAACTCATGAGCATTCAACGTTTATCTGTTCTTTAAACCAAACCAAGCTTGTTTTCTCTATTTGCATATATGTCAATGCCATCACCAAATCCACCCCATTTTCAGTTTCCTCTCAATGCTTGAAAATTATCCAAAAAAGCTTGTCGTTATTGGTGCTGGTCCTGATGGCCTTCTTACTGCCCGAGAACTCCAACATGAAGGTCACAGTGTAATTGTATTCGAGTGAGATAATCATCTAGGAGGCACATGGATTTAAAATCCAGCAACTGATTCCGACCCAATGGGGTTCGACTCCAACCAAAAAATTGTTCATTCAAGTCTTTATTCATCACTTCGGGTAAAACTTCCTCGGGAAGTAATGGGTTTTCATGACTACCCTTTTGTATCCACGAAAAAGCCCAATAGAGAATCGAGACGTTTTCCAGGTCATAGGGAAGTTTTAGACTATTTGAATGATTTTGTGGTTGATTTTGGGTTTATTGAACTGGTGAGATTTTGAACTGAAGTTGGGCATATGGGGTTGTTAGAGAATGGAAAATGGAAGGTTATTTCAAGAAAAAAAAGAACGATTATGCTATATTTGCCTTGTTAGAGTACGTACCTTACTAATCAGTGGCTTTAACGTAAGAGTTGCCTATGGATGGAACGGATTACTTGACATGTTCCAAGGAAGCAGTAAAACAAGAAGTAAAGAACACAATAATTTTTACGTGAAAAACACCCCGCTCAAAAAGGTATAAAATACCACGACCTATACCTCTATAGGATTTAACTCTAACTTCACTAAATAACTCTGAGCCTCAACAACAACTGATTACAAAACTCTTATAACCAACAACTAGGAATTATAAACTCTAATTCCTATACCTCAATGACTAGAATTTTAAACTCTAATTCCTATAACTCAATAACTGGAATTATAAACTCTAATTTCTATAACTCAACAATCACCCTTGACCGTTGAACCCACTTCGAGTTATTCCAAACTTGAAGTTGACTCAGCTCAATATTGTTCCTGAATAATCAATATAGGAAAGAAATAAATTACAACTCAATAATAACAATACATTTAAACTAACTCATGAACTGTAAAGCTTAATCTTGTGAAACAGGTTCGTCAACTTATTCCTTTGTACGGGCAGCACTTGAATCTTCAGTCAGAATTGTCTCAATTATGATTTTCTTAATTTGATCATATTTAGCCTTTTCTCTCTCTATAAGTGTGCAAGTTACTCTGACTGATACATCTTCTATTTAAGCATAGTTCTCCAAAGAGTCATTCTTTATTTCAAACTCCTCTTTTAATTAGAATTCTCATTGCATAGAGTTTTACTTCAAGTGAGACTCCTTCTCCAATTCCAACTCTTGGCTCCTTAGTGTTGTAGTCAAACTCTAATTCTTTAAATCAGCTTATCTTCAAGTATTTTATTTAACAACTTCTTCAAATTAACACATGTTTATTTCCTTGAGTTTATCAGAATTAATCACTCATATGGTTCTTGATTTCTTCCACCCTTGTCTTTAATTATTAATGATTTTGCTAAAAATTTCAGCCACATGAGATAGTGTGTTTGTGAACCAGCTTGACTGACATGTTTCATATCATTTTGTCAGTTTGTCAATCATCAAAACTACATTGTACCCAACAAATTCTCCCTTTTTGATGATGACAAACCTCTTGTCTTTGTGCATTCAATTATTTTCCTACAGTAGGCACTATATAAAACACTAGAATAAAACAAGTTAGTTAATGGGTTATAAACATTGCACAACCCTCTTGTCTTCCTTCTTTTGGCATCATCGAAAAACCATTTCAATGCAATAATATACTAGCCAAAGTGATTTGTTATGATATTCATGGCCATTAGGGCTATCACCAAAACAATCAGACAAAGACTTTAGCCAACGTAGTAATATATTAAAGAGAGCAAAAATATGAGCAATATAGCAAAGATAACCATTTTATTTAACTATGGGAGCATGTTCCACATTAAACCTAAGCTAGTACTGAACAAAGAAAAACAACTAAGCATTAATCAAAAAAGAACATGGTATAAAAGTGGGACATAACTAAGGATATAAATATTGGGGAGCTGATGAGGAAGGTGGAACGGGTGATATCAACTGTGTCAATTGACGAATGACTTCAATATTTTTATCTCTCTATCAATCAAGGTCAAGCTTCAAAGTCATGATCCTAGCCTTAAAGAACTCTGATTCCACTTCATGACAATCTTGTGCAGCTTCTAGTTCAGATTTTTCTTCCAGCTGAATTATTTTTTTACTATTAATTTTTTCAAATGAGTGTTAGCCCTCCTTACTGAAACAGGTAGAGCAGCATGATTCATTTGTTCAAGAACATCCATTGTTGTTTTATAAGTCAAACTTGAACTCGGATTGAGAAGTCCCCAAAAAATAGCCAATTAGGAACTAAAAGAGAAACCATGTCTCTTTTCATTCTTTAGAAACATATGCTGCATGTGATTGATGATCAAGTTTGGAAAATTCATGATACAAAAACTAATATTTTGATTGAGAGAAAAGAAGGAATATAATTTCTAGTGTGTAGAATTAACATATTTGTACACAACCATTTAGAGAGAATCAAAGAAAATTTGGTCAACCAATTCATCAGCATTTGTAATACCCCAAACTTTCTTTAAGTCATATCTAGTCTCTAGAAGAGTTAGTGATGACTTCCTAAATGATTAATGTTTAAATCAGATAGAATTTCCCCATTTTTGACTTTTTATCATGTGAGAAATTGAATTAGCTTTCCAACGATACCAAGTTTGTCCAAATTCGGTATCGGATTAAAAAAGTTATGGATGTATTACAGAGAACTGTCGGAACTACCCAGAAGCGATGGTCAGGGCGATGGGCCATCGTGCTAATGATGGACCATCGTCCAAGACATCGCGACTAAGGCAGTGAACCCATCTTCTAGCCAAGTGAAACAGTCAGGACCGACGAACCGTTGAGCTAGTGGCGGACCATCACCCAAACTATCGTAGACGAGGCAGAAAGTTCAGGTTCTGGCCAAGTACGATGGGATGGACCAACGGACCATTGCCCGAACCGTCACCACTTTTGATCAATAATTTTCAGCCATTTTTAAAAGGGTATTTAGGTCTTTTTTTACCCATTTTGACCCCTAATTATACCAGACCAGATCTCATAACTTCATTATTCATCTATAATACCAAATTAGGGTTTCTATCAAAGATCAATCTCCAAGAACAAGAAATCCTAGGTGTTTAATTTCAAATCAAGAATTCAAGCTTTCTTCCACCAATCTTCAAGAAATCATCCACCCAGGTATGTCAAGTGTTGATTCATGGGTCCCTTTCACCCATGAAGATCAAGAATCTCTTTTTAAATTCCAAAGATTGTGTATTTATGAATGTTCATGATTTAGTTGAATTGAAATTCATGTCCATGTTGTTGTTGGGTTTTGATTCATGTTTTAAATTACATGTCCCAATTATTGATCCTAGTATGTGATGATTTGCATAATATTAATGATAAACCCTTCAAATTGTGAATTTATTTATGCAACCATCATAATTAGATACATTAATGATGGTATAACCAAAGTATGCTCCCCACATGTTTGATTAAATGCCTATGTGAAGGGAAAAGTGCCATTATAGTATGATAGTATGAAATCCCCATTCATGTACAGGTTAATGCATGTCAAGTGTTTGATGAAATGTCTTAGTAAATGAATTATGGCTATATGTGTAGCCATTGTTGTGCTTTTAAACTTGTGCCATGAATTACTTTTATGCTATCGAGTCTTGGGGGTACTTGTATCCGACAATTTAGTTGTGTACCTAGAGCCAGTGTCAGTTTCATAATAATCTCAATCATGCCATGATCAGTAGTATTCTCAATCAGTTTCAGAACTCAGTAGAATTCAGTCTGTCATATGACTCAAGAAAACTCAGTAATCTTAGTCAGTTATCAGATCTCAGTAATATTCCATCAGTCAACAAAACTCAATAAATGCAGTCCAGTTTAGTTCAGTTAATCATGTTCAGTGTCTATTCATATGGAAGTAGGATTCAGCACTGAGTGAGCCCAAGGATGGAAACTCACCTGTTATTAGAGGGTGTGATTCTTAAGAAGTAATCCTTGCGCTCCAGAACTACGTAAGCAGCGCAGGTTGATATATCAAACATGCTAGTTGAGGGTAGATGAGGTGGCTCAACTTGTTATATAAGGGTCCCACCGTTCACCTTAGAGTACCTGTTAGATGAGGGATTACTCACAACTTGTCATTACCAGTGGCGCGGTATTGACACCCTTTCAATTGGGGTTACAGATTGGACCCTAACTCAATTATATTATCTTATTTGGGGTATGTATGTCAGTTAGATGAATACTTCCCACATTCTCAGTAATAGAACTCAGATAGTTCTACAAAATTCAGGACTGTCAGACACAGTCACTCAACTCAGTACAAAACTCAGCTAGTTCCATCAGAATCTATATTGTCAAATACAGTCGCTCAATATCAGTTATATCAGTTATCATAAATCCATGTTATCAGTATTCAGACTAAGTAATCAGTGTTGTCACAATCTCAGTTACAATTATGTATTCATGCATGTATTCTCACGTTTATGTTACTCAGTCAGTCAATATTGTTTATGCATATGAACCCTTGCATTCAGCCTACCTCACTTGCATACCAGTATATTCAATCATACTGATGCATTTGTGCTATGGTATTTTATACCATAGGTTCAGAAGTACGAGCATCAGTAGCATCCTTAGTAAATCAGACGTTCAACAGCCAGACTAGCAGTGAGTCCTCATTATTCGAGGATAGCATAATTATTTTACTACTTTATTATTTCAGTAGTTCGGAGTTATTTGGGGACATGTCTTATCAACTTCACAGTTTTTAGACAGTTTAGAGGCTTCCAGACTATAGCATGTTTAGATAGTTATTTTAGTTTTATTTTGGTATTGATATACCGTATTTCCAGATGTTATGTTTTATCAGATATTTGAACCTTATAGCCTTTTAGATTTTTTTGTATTTATACAGTATATTATGTAGTGCCCAGTTATAGATATCAGTCATAGGTTAGCTTGTAGTCCTTCGGGGTCATGAGCACCGTGTAATATCTTGGGTACCAAATTTGGGGCGTTACAAACTTGGTATTAGAGCCTAAGATTCAATAATCTCCTAGGAAGTTTGAAAGTTGCATCTAGTAAAGTCTTGTGCATGGGGGTATTGCGCACCACATTTATGTACAGGAGGCTATAAGATATTTTAGAAACAGTTTCCCTTCTTTCAGTATTCATGTCATGCCAGAGAGCATGAGCTTAAATTTAACTCTTAGTCTAAATTCATTTCTCCCTTTCTTCTACAAAACATACCTTCTAAGAGAAGAAATAGAAATCAGTCAGCTCTCAGTCTATCCAAGCAGATCCCTTGGACGAACATATTTCTCATGCAGAGTTTAGAGTTGTATTCACTACTCTTGCTCAGTCAGTTATTGCTCAGAATGAATGACCGGTTGTTATTTTGGCCAACCCAGCGACCAATTTAGTTGCAGCTAGGATTCGGGACTTTACCTGAATGAATCTCCCATATTTTTTAGGGTCTAAGTCAGAAGAAAACCCTCGGGAATTCCTTGATCAGGTTCAGAAAGTTACAGATATCATGGGAGTTATTGCTAGTGAGAGTACTAAGCTAGTTGCATATCAGTTACAGGATGTGGCTCACACATGGTTCAAATAGTGAAAAGCTGAGAGGGGTGTAGATGTAGGACTCATAGAGTGGGAGGAGTTTGCCACTGCTTTTCTTGATAGATTTTTTCCCCTAGAGCTGAGGAAAGCTAAGGTGTTAGAGTTTATCAACCTCAGGCAGGGAAACATGACAGTGATAGTGTATTCCCTTAAGTTTACTCAATTAGCCAGATATGCTCCTTATGTGGTTGAAGATAGCAGGGACAAGATGAGTAAGTTTGTCTCTGGGTGAATGATAGTGTGATCAATGAGTGCAGGTCCGCAATGTTGAATAGTGACATGAACATAGCCAGGTTTATGACCCATGCTCAGCAGATAGAAGAGAAAAATATTAAGATGAGGGAGAAGAAGAATAAGAGAGCAAGGACATGTAGATTTAACTTTACTCAGTCTAAGTCAGAGGGTGAAAGTCGTTCTCCGTTCCAGCTCCTTCCCCAGCCAGTGCTTCAGTGCCAAAATTCAGAGACGGTAATAGAGATAGGGTGCTAAGCTCTAAGTCCCAGGGCGGTGTTAGCAGTGCTCGAACCTATCCACTTTGTCAGATATGTGGCAGGCACCATCAGGGTAATTGCAGAGCTAACAGTGATTTTTGCTTCAAATATGGCAAGCCAGGCCACGGAGTTAGAGATTGTCCCCAGCCAGGTCTTCAGGGTCAACGTAATCACCCTCTAGCTCAGTTTAATCGCCCAAATCAGTAGGGTGTCTCTTCCAGTGCTACCAGTGGGCAATGTCAAATAGACTTTATGCTCTCCAGGCTCGATAGGATCAGGAAAATTCTCCTGATATGGTCACTGGTATGTTAAAGATTTTTCATGTACATGTTTACGCCTTGCTAGATCCAGGAGCTTCTTTGTCTTTTATTACTCCCTATATAGCAGCTAATTTCGGAGTCAGTTCTGAAATTCTAGTAGATACCTTCTCAATCTCTACCCCAGTGGGTAAAACTATCGTAGCCCGATGGGTATACAGGAACTGTCCGGCTATGGTATCTTAGAAAGTCACTTCAGTAGACTTAGTCAAATTGGAGATGACTGATTTTGATGTTATTCTCTACATAGATTGGCTTCATTCTTGCTATGCCATAGTCGACTGCAAAAATAGAGTTGAGTTAAGGACTCTAGTTTCAAAACTCCCAGTCTCGAATCAGTTCCAGTAGTGAATGAATATTCAGATATCTTTTCCGAATACCTTCCAGGAATTCCTCTCAAAAGGGAAATAGACTTCGACATTAATCTTCTTCCTGATACCCAGTTCATATCTATTATTCCATATAGAATGGCACCAGTAGAACTCAGAGGATTGAAAGATTAGTTGAAGGATCTCCTAGGTAAGGGATTCGTCAGACCCAGTGTATCCCCGTGGGGCACACCAGTCTTATTCATGCACAAGAAAAATGGTTTTCTCAAAATGTGTATATACAACCGTCAGCTCAATAAAGTCACCATCAAGAACAAGTATCAACTTCCCTAAATTGATGATTTGTTTGATCAACTTTAGAGTGCCAGCTATTTCTCAAAGATAGACCTCAGATCAGGCTATCATCAGCTCAGGGTCAGAGAATGTGATATTCTAAAAATAGCTTTCCATACTCGGTATGGTCACTTCAAATTCTTAGTCATGTTCTTTGGTCTTACCAATGCCCCAGAAGCCTTCATCGACTTGATGAACCGCGTGTTTAAGCAGTACTTGGACATGTTCATCATAGTCTTCATAGATGACATTTTTGTCTATTTTTGCAGTAAGCATGATCATGCAGACCATCTCAGAATAGTATTACAGACTCTCAAAAATCATCAATCATTTGCCAAATTCAGTAAGTGTAAATTTTGGCTAAGGTCAGTAGCATTCCTTAGTCATATTATTTCAGGTGATGGCATTAGAGTTGAGCATCAAAAGACTGAAGCAGTAAGAAACTGGCCTCGTCCTATCTCTTCATCAGATATCAGGAGTTTCTTAGGGTTGGCTGGCTATTACAGATGGTTTATTAAGGGATTCTCTTTTATTGCATCCCTTATGTCCAGATTGACTCAGAAGAAAGTCAAGTTTCAGTGGTCAGATCCTTGCGAGAAGAGTTTTTAGGAGTTGAAGAATCGACTCACCTCAGCTCTAGTTTTGAATCTTCCAGATAGTTCAGATGGATTCTAAGTGTACTGTGATGCATCTATAGTAGGTTTGGGTTGTGTCCTCATGCATCATAGTAAGGTCATAGCCTACGTCTCCAGATAGCTTAAACCTTATAAGAAGAATTATCCAACTCATGATCTTGAGTTAGCAGCCGTAGCCTTTGCCTTAAAGATTTAGAGGCATTACTTGTACGGTTTTCATGTAGATATATTCACAAATCACAAGAGCCTTCAGTACGTATTCTCTCAAAAAAATCTTAACTTCCATCAGAGAAGGTAGTTAAAGCTCTTGAAAGATTACGACATGAGTGTCTTTTATTATCCAGGTAAGGCTAATATAGTGGCTGACACTCTCAGTAGACTGTCTATGGGTAATGTTTCTCATGTTGAGGACAGTAAGAAGAAGTTGGCTCAGGAAGTCCATCAGTTTTTCCGACTATGTGTTCACTTAGTCGATTCAGCAGAAGGTAGTATATGGGTTCAGAATCATCTCTAGTATCTAAGGTAAAATAAAATCGAGATAGAGATCTCAGTCCTGTTAAGTTGAAAAAGTCGGTCAGAGATCAGAAGGTAGAGGTTTTCTCCCAAGGGGGAGATGGTATTCTCCGTTGACAGGGTCGTCCATGTGTTCTAGGTGTAAATGACTTAAGGCAATGAATTTTTGCAGAAGCGCAGGTGCGCGCTACTCTATTCATCCAGGGGCCATTAAGATGTACCACGACTTGAGGGAGATCTATTTGTAGAGTGGGATAAAGAGAGATGTGACAGAGTTTGTGGCTAAATTCTCTATATGTCAGCAGGTCAAGATAGAGCATCAGAAGCCTAGTGGGTCCATGCAAGAGTTCAACATTCCTACTTAGAAGTGGGAAGAAGTGAACATGGACTTTGTGATGGGTTTGCCTCGTACTCGTCATCAGCATAATTCAGTCTGGGTCATTATAGATAGAATGACAGTATCAGCTCATTTTCTTCTAGTCTATACCTCTTATTCAGCCTAGGATTATGCCAAACTCTATTTCAGAGAGTTGGTCAAATTGCACAGTGTTTCATTATCTATTATAAAAGACAGAGGTACCCAGTTTACCTCTTACTTTTGTAAAGCGTTCCAAAAGGGTCTTGGTACCCAAGTTTGTCTCACTATAGCCTTTCATCCTTAGATAGATGGTCAAGTAGAAAGGACCATTCAGACTTTAAAAGATATGCTACAAGCGTATGTAATTGATTTCAAGGGCAGTTGGGATGACCACTTGCCTTTGATTGAGTTAACACACAACAACAACTATCATTCCAGTATTTAGATGGCTCCATTTGAAGCTTTTTATGGTAGGAAGTACAGATCTCCAATCGGTTGGTTTTAAGTAGGTGAGGCTGCAGTAGTAGGGCCTGACTTGGTATTCAACACCTTAGAGAAAGTTCAATTGATCAGAGAACGGCTAAAGATAGCTCAGAGTTAACAGAAATCATACGCAGATGTACGTAGAAAGGATCTCGAGTTTGAGATTAGTGATTATGTGTACTTAAAAATCTCTCTCATGAAGGGAATGAAGTAATTCAGCAGAAGGGAAAGCTCAGTACCTGATATGTCGGTCCTTTCAAAATTCTCAGTTGTTTCAACAAGGTAGCTTATGAGCTCAAATTGCCTTCAGATCTAGCCTCATTTCATCCAGTGTTCCATGTCTCCTTGCTAAAGAAGTGCATAGGTGACCCAACAGTTTTAGTCCTGGTAGAGGGCTTAGACATTCAGAATAACCTCTCTTATAAAAAGATTCTAGTCTAAATTCTTGACTACCAGACTCATAGATTGAGGAACAAAGAAGTCCCTCTAGTCAAAGTTCTTTGGCGGAATTAGTCCGTTGAGGGAGCTACTTGGGAAGCAGAAGTAGATATGCGGACCAAGTATCCTTATCTCTTCTCGGTAAACTCAAACTTAGCCCAAGGTAATAGATTTCCTTAAGCTTATTCAGTTTCATGTTCAGATTTCAGTTATAAACTTGGTATCAAATACCCTTACATATCCAGTCATATGTTCATGTATCATGTCAGTCACGTTTTCATGCATTAGATATGCATTCTAATCATGAGAAACTCAGTTTCTCAGTAACTTTAGTCATACATTCATGAAGACTATCTGTCACATATCCATTTATCAGACATGTATATTCAGTATGAGATTTCAGTATATCAGAAGTTCCAATCATATAGACATGTTCAATGTTCACGTCCCTTAAGTAAGATCAGTCTATCAACTTTCCTAGTCTATTCAGTCTCATTCGAGGATGAATGTTCCCAAGGGGAAAATACTGTAATACTCCGAACTTTCTTTAAGTCATATCTAGTCTCCAGAAGAGTTAGTGATGACATCCTAAATGATTAATGTTTAAATCAGATAGAATTTACCCAATTTTGACTTTTTATCATGTGGAAAATTGAATTAGCTTTCGAAAAATACCAATTTCATTCAAATCCAGTATCAGAGAAAAAAAGTTATGGATGTTTTACAGAGAACTATCGGAACTGGCCAAAAGCGATGGTCAGGACGACGGACCATCGAGCTAGCAATGGACCGTTGTCCAAGCCATCGCGACTAAGGCAGTGAACCCATTTTCTGTCCAAGTGCGACGGTCAGGACCGATGGACCATCACCCAAACCATCGCAGAGAGGCAGAAAGTTCAGGTTCTGGCCAAGTATGACGGAATAGACTAACGGACCGTCGAGCCAATGATGGACCATCGCCTAAACCGTCACCACTTCGGATCAATGATTTTAAGCTATTTTAAAAAGGGTATTTGGGACTTTTTCCATCCTTTTTGACCCCTAATTATACCATACCAGAGCTCATAACTTCATTATTCATCTATAACACCAAATTAGGGTTTCTCTCAAAGATCAATCCCCAAGAACAAGAAACCCTAGGTGTTTAATTCCAAGTCAAAAATCCAAGATTTCCTACACCAATCTTCAAGAAATCATCCACCCAGGTATGTCAAGTGTTGATTCATGGGTCCCTTTCACCCATGAAGCTCAAGAATCTCTTTTCAAATTCCAAAGATTATGTATTTATGAATGTTCATGATTTAGTTGAATTGAAATTCATACCCATGTTGTTGTTGGGTTTTGATTCATGCTTTAAATTACATGTTCCAATGATTGATCCTAGTATGTGATGATTTGCATAATATTAATGATAAACCCTTCAAATTGTGAATTTATTTATGCAACCATGATAATTAGATGTATTGATGATGGTATAACCAAAGTATTCTCCCCATATGTTTGATAAAATGCCTATGTAAAGGAAAAAGTGCCATTATAGATGATAGTATGAAATCCCCATTCATGTACAAGTTAATGCATGTCAAGTGTTTTATGAAATGTCTTAGTCAATGAATTATGGATACATGTGTAGCCATTGTTGTACTTTTGAACTTGTGCCATGAATTACTTTTATGCTATCGAGTCTTAGGGTACATGTACCCAACAATTTAGCTATGTGCCTAGAGCCAGTATTAGTTTTATGATAATCTCAATCATTCCATGATCAGTAGTATTCTTTATCAGTTTCAAAACTCAGTAGAATTCAGTCTGTCACATGACTAAGGAAAACTCAGTAATCTCAGTTAGTTATCAGATCTCAGTAATATTCCGTCAGTTAATAAAACTCAATAAATATAGTCTATTTCAGTTCAGTTAATCATGTTCAGTGTCTATTCAAATGGGAGTAGGATTCAGCACTGAGTGAGCCCAAGGAAGGTTATTCACCTATTATTAGAGGGTGTGATTCTTAGAAGCAATCTTTGCGCTCCAAAACTGCGTAGCCAGTGTAGGTTGAGACATCAAACCTGCTAGTTAAGGGTAGATGAGGTGGCTTAACCTGTTATATGAGGGTCCCACCGTTCTCCTTAGAGTACCTATTAGATGAGGGATTACTCACAGCTTATCCTTACTAGTGGCACGGTATTAACATCCTTCAATTAGGGTTACAGATTGGACCCCAACTCAATTATATTATCTTATTTGGGGCATGTCAGTTAGATGAATACTTCTCACAGTCTTAGTCTCAGGTCTCAGTAATAGAACTCAGATAGTTCTACAGAATTTAGGACTGTCAGACATAGTCACTCAGCTCAGTACGAAACTCAGCGTACCATCAGAATCTATACTATCAGACACAGTCGCTCAGTATCAGTTATATCAATTATCAGAAATCCGTGTTATCAGTATTTAGACTCAATAATCAGTGTTGTCACAATCTCAGTTACAGTTATGTTATCATGCATATATTCTCACGTTCATGTTACTCAGTAAGTCAGTATTGTTCATGCATATGAACCTTTGCATTCAGCCTACCTCACTTACATCTCAGTACATTCAATCATACTGATGCATTTATGCTATGGTGTTTTATACCATAGGTTCAGATTTATAAGCTCTAGAGCATCAGTAGCATCCTTAGTAGATCAGATGTTCAGTAGCCAGACTAGCAGTGAGTCCTCATTATTCAAAGATAGCATGATTATTTTATTACTTTATTATTTCAGTAGTTCGGAGTTAGTTGGGGACACGTCCCATCAACTCCATAGTTTTTAGATAGTTTAGAGGCTTCCAGACTATAGCATGTTCAGACAGTTATTTCAGTTTTATTTTGGTATTGATATATCGTATTTCTAGATGTTATGTTTTATCAGATATTTGAACCTTATAGCCTTTCAGCCTTTTTTCCACATTTATACAATGTACTATGCAGTGCCCAGTTATAGATATTAGTGATTGGTTAGCTTGTGGTCCTTCGGGGTCATGAGCACCATGTAGAGTTCCGAGTACCAGATTCAGAGAGTTACAACATTATAGGACAAGGAGAGGATGAAGTATGAGGAATGGAATAGGTGTGCTCAACTGTTTCGACTTAGATACCTATGCTTATGTCAATGTAGAGCACACTTGATAAGAAGAACTTTGTGGTCACAATTGCTTGGTTGTACCTATTTTTTTGTTTTTTGCATAATCTAATACAAAATTAGGTTAGAAGAGTCAAAAATCTGAAATTGGGACACACAACTAAATGTGCAAGACTAAATTGAATAACATTTTAGCTAATAAGATTAAAAAGAAAATGGTTATTCTAGTCAATCATTGAGAGAAGTTCATGCAATTTTAATTATTCCCAAGTCTAACATATTCCTTTTAAAATGCTTTTTACTTAGTGCCTTTGATGTTTCTCCAGTTAATTAAGTAACCCACATAGTCAATATTTTTATAGCCCACAAAAGTGAATTTGCTTTCCTTTGGATACCATAGTCTCAAGTCATTCCCATGAGACATATCAATATTCTTTTGACAACACCAATTTTTATGAACTACGAACAAAATTAGCAGAAGCCTGTAATGGTGCTATTAATGAATTAATTTCTTGATTTGTTGTTCCCCCTATCACTATGCCCTCAATCTGTACAATAGTTGGACCAGGTAGTACAATGTGTTCTTGTGCATGCTCATCAGTTTCATTATCATCCTCTTACCTTCTCTGCTTCTTACATTAGACCACAAAGATTCATACGAACCAGGTCTAAGCACCGGATTATTTTTTTTGTTAAAGAGGATCTCCCTTACTTCCCCCTTACACGAATACTTCAAATCTAACAATCTTTCAAAGGCTTTTGTTTTAGTTCTCCCAATCTTTTCAACTCTAGTAATGATGCTCTTTTTGCCATCACCAAAAGATTCATTCCCCCTTTAAATGTGGTGAGTGAAAGAAATTTTATTTGCTTCCAATCTTATGCCTTGAGCAAGTTTTATCCATTGACAAATTTTGGTTGTCTCCTTCATTATCACCTGTAAAATAAATTAGGGGTTAACTTTAGGCACCCAGACAAGCTTGGGTCCTTTCTTATGAGAAAAAGAATGTATGAGGTTCCTTCTAGCCCATTGAGGCAACAGGTCATGTGACCTATTTCTCTGACCAAATTTGACCTTTTTGTTAGCTTGTGCTAACATGGAATCAGATTTTTTTGCTAGGCTTATGCTTCTTGATTTGATTTTTGCTGCAACTGGACATTCAGTGGTTAGATGCCCCTGGTTACCATAAATATAACATAGATCTTTAATAGCATTTGAACTTTTATAAAAGCCCAACCCAGCCTTTTTATTGTGAGTTCTTTGACCTAACTTATGAACAATTCTTGAAGAATGTGTCCATCTATTAGCTCTTTCAAGATTAAGTTTCAATTTAGAAACTTCTTGACTCAGTTGACTAACCTTTTATTTTTCACAAAAGTATTCATGTTTAATCTTAGTCAATCCTAACTCAATTTTTTCTTGTTCCTCACTTTCGACCTTTTTTCCTTTTTCAGAAAGAGTCAGTTTTAAGATTTCAAATTTTAGAATCAGATTTGAAGAATCAAGTTGACCAACCTGTTCCTTAAGAGTGCAATTTTTCTTTTCAACAGTATTCTTACAAGCTTCTAGTTGAATAAGATCAAACTTGAGACTTGCAAGATTGTTGAATAACTCATCCCTATCAGAAGTTAATTCTTGAAAATTATAAATTAGAGAACTCGTTAAGAAAACAAGTTTCTTTTTAGAAAATAAATGCAACTTCTCTTTGAGTTCAAGAATACTTACCTCAGAGGTCCATCATCTTCTTCCATGTCTGAATCTCCAATGGCCATGAGAGCAGTTTCATTATCTTCTTCATTCATCACTTTCAGATGCCCTATTTAGATCTTCCATGTTCATCTCATAGATCTCCAAATTACCAACTAACTCATCAAGGGACATTCTAGTGAGATCCTTAGTTTTTCTTATGACTGTAACTTTGACATCCCACTTAGACTTTGGTAGGACTCTCAAGACCTTCTTTACCTATTCCTCAGGAGATAAAACATTTCCTAAAGATGATAACTCATTTACCAATAAAGTTAACCTAGTTATCATTTCTTGTAGTGACTCATTTTTCTCCATTTTAAAAGCCTCATATTCAGTGAAAAGTAAAGCAATTTTGAATTTTCTCACTTTACTAGTTCCTTTTCTCTCTCTGTAAGTGCACAAGTTACTCTGACTGATACATATTCTATTTAAGCACAACTCTCCAAAGAGTCATTCTTTATTTTAAACTCCTCCTTTAATCAGAATTCTCATTGCATAGAGTTTTACTTCAAATGAGACTTCTTCTTCAATTCTAACTCTTGTCTCCTTAGTGTTGTAGTAAAACTCCAACTCTTTAAATTAGCTTATCCTCAAGTATTTTATTTAATCACAACTTCTTCAAATTAGCCCATATTTATTTCCTTGAGTTTATTAGAATTAACCAGATCATCTGGTTCTTGATTTCTCCCACCCGATGATTTTGCTACAAGTTTCAGCTGCATGGACAGTGTGTCTGTGAACCAGTTTGACTGACATGTTTCATATCACTTTGTCAGTTTATCAATCATCAAAACTACATCGTACCCAACACTAACGAAGAGGAGTATGATTCTGTAGTAATCTGTAATGGACACTTTACTGAACCACGCATAGCTGATATTCTTGGTAATTTATTCAAATTATTTTCTTTAAATATGTTACAATGGTATCTTGGTCAGCTTATGTATATATTGATTTATTAACCAGGAGCCTCTGCTTTATTAGAAATCGAATTATGGCGAGGAAAGCAAATCCACAGCCATAATTATCAGTTCCTGAACCTTTTGGAGGTCAAGTATGTGTCGTGAGCATTATGAATTTGCTCTACTCAGTGAAAGTTAAAATGTTGAATTGCAAGTGCGAATTTTTCTATATACAGTAATATATTGTTGCCACATACGTAATAATATAGTAACATTTGTTCTTCATTGGCTATGCATTTGAAGGATATGATCAATTGTATGATAGGTTGTTGTGGTCATAGGGGGTGCCACAAGTGCTAATGATATCTCCAGAGAAATTGCTGAAGTTGCTAAAGGGGTCCACATTTCTTCTAGATCAGCTCTAAGTGAGAGTACTCCCAAAAAGCTGCATGGATATGAAAATCTTTGGCTCCACTCTATGGTAAAGTTGTTATTAACTCGAGTAAGAACATTGTGAGGAGATTAATTGTCATGCTTGATGCTGAATTAATCTTTGCGTTATTATAAGTAATTTTATACTGACTAATAATGACGCAGATTGAAGTTGTTGGTACAGATGATGGAGTCCGTTTTCAAGATGGGTCCAAAGTCTATGCTGATATCATCCTACACTGCACAGGGTCAGTCTGATTACCCATCATTTGTCTTTTGCCTTTCTTTCCTCCCTACTTGAAAGTGGTAGATTACGATGCCTTTAATTTAGAGAGAATGAGAAAGTAAACTGGAAGGAACAATAGAAAGCAAACACTAAATAATCCAAAATTAAACTGAATGAGAGGATGAAATATTAGTAATGCGGCTATTATATTTTTCTCAGGTACAAATATCATTTCCCTTTCTTGGAAACTAATGGGATAGTGACTGTAGATGACAACCGTGTTGGGCCACTTTACAAGGATATTTTCCCACCAGCCTTTGCTCTGAGTCTTTCATTCGTTGGGCTGCTATGGAAGGTAAATAAGATGGTTTTGGGATTAGGTATATCAATTTTAAGGTTTTGATGCATGCGGTGGACATGAACAAAGTACTTTCTTTGGTTTGCACCAGCTTTTAGGGTTTCCCCGTTGTGAATTACAAAGCAAGTGGATTGCTGGCATTTTATCTGGTTGAATTTCTCTCCTCTCGAAGAAAGATACGATTGCTGATATTGATGCAATCTACTCATCTTTAGACGCCTCTAATATTCCAAAATGGTACACTCACAATGTTTAGTTTAAGGTATGAAACCTGACTGACCTTATTCAATTGTTGGTATATCCCTTTCTTCTTGCTTTTCTTGGGTTGGAGTGGAAATACAAATTGGTACAAACAAAGGAACATTTTATCCTTTTTCAGTGTCTATAGAAGTCCTAGATTATGCAACCTAGTTATAATAGAAACAAGAAGGTTTAATAAGATGAAGAACTATAGAATAGGAGTTTAAGTTTGGTACACCGTCGGTGTCCCTTTTTTTACACCATCAACTATTTTTTACCTTTGACAGCACATATATTTTTATTTTTTGTAAAAATAATATAAAATTAAAAAAGGACTTTTAACCTTACCCTATTTCTCTTTCCTCCCATCAGCGTCGTTATCTCTCTGAATCCTTGTACCGCATATTCTCCTTCAATATTTTCGAACTAACAAACGGGAGAGAATGCATCCTAAGTATCTTCTTTACATATTTATTGTTTTTCGGTCTCAAGCTTCAGGTAAAAGTATTTCTTTATCTCTGCTTTCTCATCTTCTGTAATGCTTTACTGAAGGAAATAAAAATTTTTATATACAAGATATTTAATTTTCTTCAATTTCTCTTTACTTTTTGTTTTGATTACACAAAGAGTAAATTATTGAATCTGTCTGAAATTTCTTCGTCGATTTTATCTAATTTCCTAAATTGATTGGCTAGATCGTGTCTAATCCGACTCAGAAGCAGTAATTGGCATGATGGTTGGCTGATATTCTGGTGAGGGCTGATGTTTCAATCTTTTTGAATATTTGGTCACCTTGAAAATGTTCTTTGAAGTTGTGAAATGGTTCACTGATATTCTGTTGTGTTTATGCATTCGTTTGACTTGAGAATCTCCCAGACAATACCTTGCCTTTCTGCCAATGTGCTACTTGCACTTACGTGAATAGATTTTACTTAATACTTGAAGAGGAAAATTGAAGATGAAACATGCGTTGTCAACCGTTTGCATTAGAGCTATCTGTTACTTTTACCTGGTTAGTTTGAGTGATCTTTGACGTGAGGACTTGGTTAATAATTCTTTTCCTCATGCCTCTCTTGGTTTAATTGATTTTTGTTGTTATGAGGGAGTCATTGATCCGTCGTTGCCGGTGGCACTTCCCTCACCGCTTACGACTAGTAATCAAGCTACGGCTTCCCTATCGAAATTCTACCAAAAGGTGATACTGGATACAATCTTCAGTGTTCATCTTAATGGCGATTGCAGTGTTGCTCTAGAAGCATACAAAGCGATCACACTTGATTGAGCAGGCTCTATCTTCAAAAACTGGATTTGATGTTTCTATGTAATGTGTAAACTGCCATCTCATTCTCCAATAAAAAAATGTAGTGTGGAAACTGCCGTCTGGACATCTCGTCTTGTTGGGTCATTTAAAGACTGTACTTTGCGACCTTCCTTTTTTAATTGAAGCCTATATCTTGGTATAGACAATAGGTGGAGTTGGACTCGGAGATAAAAAATAGGATGATAAGTTATATTGATACACCAAGGCCGTAAAGATCATGAAGTACTCATCAATGGTTTAGAGTGTAGTCTGAAAAACTTACTCGCAAGAGGTTTTAAATTTTATAATGTTTTTGTTTCAGGAAGTGCATAATAGTAAAAATGTAGGTGAACTTATACATCCTATATAAGATTTCACTAGGCATGAGCGGGTGAGCACATGGACCATATTTCATCACATTGCAAATTAGATAAAAGGTTAAAAAAATAAAACGAGCCTGTATGGAATTAGTGTGAAAGTACTTTTTTGTGGCTGAATATTGTGGAGATTGTTAAGAGTGGTGATGATCTTCAGTTTTCTGTTGGTATTGTTTTCGTTAGTTTTCCACTTGATAATTTTTTGATTTGTCCGCAATGTGGATGTGGATTGAATAGTAATAGCAATGGAGAAATTTTGAAGATTTGAGACAGTCATCTTGTGTCTTCTGTTTAGCTGCATACAAAGGGTGATGTAGTTTGGTGATGGAGTTTCCTGAATGAGGTGACGTTGTTGCAGTTAACAGAAAGCCTAAAGTGGTCATTCTCCTGCTTCCTCCTCATCTGAGTCGCAACGCAAAGCTTTAAGAGCGTATTCATCAGTTGGAGGCTATATTGCTTAGACTCTTCAAGAATGTCAATGGGTGCGTATCAGATTCTTCAAAAGTAGTGCATCTAAAGTGAAGATATCAACTATGGACCTAACGACACTATAGCAGTGGTATACAACTTTGGACCTAACAGCCCGAATAGTAACATTTCGAAATGAAGGATTATAAATGTATTCAAAATTTGTATTATTGTATGAAGAAAAAATATCCTAAATATAAAAGATTGTATGTAATGTAATACATGTCCAGATCTTTGTACTTCTTGTGGTACCATTTTGTAACTATTTATCAATAAAACTTACAAATTTGGTGCATATCAATACATACATAAGGTTTGAGCTGATAGTCGTGAATCGTGATTCAATCGTGAATCGTAAATCACTGTTTTTTAGTTTATATCCACAGACCTTTTTCAAATGACATCTGCTTTGCTAGTAGAAGTATTATAGACCAAGCCAAAGTAAATGCTCCTCCAACCTTTAGTAACAACTCCTATGCACCAGAAAACAAGAGTTGCATTAATCATGTGTGTTGCTATATGAAGCGCCAAAAATACTCCTACTGCCAGCTTATCTTTTTTCTTTTGGATGGAGTTTGGAGGGGTGGGGCAGCTTGTTGTGATGAAAGCAAAATTCCCCAAACGTATTAAAGGTTAATTGCCTCCACCTCTACATTAAAAAATAGCTTTGTATGGCTCATAGTAAGTGCAAGTGGGAGATCAAAGGAAGAGCAGCCTTGTCTCTTGCTTAACATTGGCATTATGGCATCCGTAACCTCTTCTATAACAAAGAGTCAATGCTCTTGCATGGGTATGGGGTGAAATGGTTTGTTGTACACTTATGCTCATAATTTGAGCATTTCGTTCCACTTCTCCCACACAAAAATTATAAACTTTTCCTTCTCCCTTGTATTTCAATTTTCTTATACACCCTTGTGGTGGGGCCCTTCTCTAAACACCGCGCATAGCAATATAGCTTTAGTGCACCGGGCTGCTTTTTATTCCATAATAACCACTCAAATTCTCTTCTCCTTCATACGTTACTACAGGCAGATACATAATCTTTTTTAAGAGCAGAATCATGTTAGTATTTATATTAAAAGGAAAAAGGAATTAAGTGTGGGATTATATTAGTGTAATATTACAGTATAATTAACATATGTTAATGAGGTATGTAACTTAAATAATCTTATCTAAAAATAAATTTATATAGTACCGAAAACATTTACAGAAAACTTTGATTTCCTAGACATTGGTGCATAAAGAGTAATCCATATACTTGTATATTTACATGTATTCTTCATTCTCATGCAGCGTCAACTTTTTGTACAGAATTCACCTGTATTGCACGCTGAAGAATGACCTATACTCCTCCTATTTCGATTCAACTGCAACCAATTTTTTTTGCAAGCCTAATTCCTTCATCTTTTGCCTCAATTGTTCGGCAGAATCCCAGACCTCAAATCTGGCCAAAAAATTTTGATAATAAAGCAAATAACTAGCTACCATGACATTTCAGGATACCACATTTTTATCTTCTGTCCTGTCAAACAGATATCGTGTCAGTTCTGATTTTTCACAATTCATGTAAAATGAAACTAGGGAAATCCGTGACATAACTGTTTCTAAGCCATTTGTAAGCACAAAACCATGAATTAGTGTACCGAAATGTAGCAGTTCTAAGTGGGAACAAGCAACCAGAAGGCTACCAGCAAAGCTCAAATAGGTTGTAGTCTTTCAGCAATCAAATAACACAAAGCTTATCCATTTTCACACATAATGTGAAATAAAATCTTTGACTCAAAATAGTTGACAAACAACGAAACAATCATAGAATTTTATCACGTTCAACAAAAATGACGTAACCCAAATCCTTGTTCAACAAAACTACAAAATTGATTTATCACGTTCAATAAAGTTGACTATTCATAATTGAAAAACAGACAAAAATCAATAGTTTGAAGTCTAAAGAGTTGTTCCTTCTTCATTGTTTTGTATTCTAAAGCTCCAGATCCTCTTATCTTCTTACTCATGAATTAAGATGATATTGTTGGTACGGAACTGAAGCAGCTTTCATCAAATCCTGAAAGGAAAGTTAAAATTCTTAAGCACACACCACAACATGTAAACAAGGTATAAACGATAAGATCAAGGTAAGAGGAGTTTTTTAATGTAAATGAGGTGGCATAAGCATAATCAGTGCTCTCAATATACCCCTGATAAAATTCTAGATATCGTTGAAATTGCTTACAAAACAAATGACAAATTAGTTGGAGAAAAAGGTACATGCAAATAAGTCAACTAATATAAAGATATAAGTTTTTTACCATTGCATTAGCCTCATTAGATGTTGTTATACTTTTTTGTTCAGCTTCGACATTAGAGTTTGAACTACATATGAAATTTAAAAGTTATTATACAAGTAATGTGAAATAAAAATAATATGTGGTGTTAATGAAAATTACCTCGTCTCCTTTTAGTTAAGTTTCATATTTTTTGTTCGCCTTTTTGCTTTGTGAGAGGAAACTTTTTTAATTTTCTGAGAACAAACTTTTTTATTCTTCTGAGAAGAAACTTTTTCGGCCTTTTGAGTAACTTCTAAGCATATTTCTTTCTCAAAGATTCCGGACGTCCTTTAGTTACCACTACTGGAGGGTCAAATAGAGTAACATCCTGACTTTGTTCACATGAGTTCATTTCACAATCCTTTTCACCAACTTGATTCATTTCACAATATTTCTCACCAACTTGATCATTCAGTACACAATCTTCCTCAAATTCATAAGGAAGTTCATCAAGTTCTCTACACAATTGCAACAATCTTTGATGTGCGAACAGATAATATTTTTCAGACCTTGTAGCTTGTTCAGCTAGCCCCATAGAATGCATCATGATGTTATTAAACCACAAAGTAGAAGGCTTCACATTAGTTATTTCACTCGGATGGTCAATAGCTTTTTCTTTGGTTACATTTCTAGTCCATCGATCTAACAAATAATGTGCTGGAAGTGAGAGAATTTATTTCTTTATGAATACCATTAGTACATGTCTACATAAAATTCCCATGAACTCAAATTTGTGGCACGAACAAACAGCTTTTTTCAATGCAAGATTCAAACTGACCATATATGTCAGCTTTTGTCTTTGAAGCTGATGCACTTTATAAATATTTATTCCATCCTTAACCTCAAACTTTTCAGAGATAAATTTTTAAGACTGAATTAGTTCTTCTTGAAAAATCTGAAATATTTTTCTAGTGTATTTTTCCGCCGCTTCATCCTCCATAGGATACAAAGTTTTCAAGACAGGCTTTGAATACTTAGTCTTGTAATCATTCTCCCTTACTTTATCATATCGAGCGTCTATAGCTTTATCATATTGCAATACAAATACACTCACTGGAGTACTAGAATTCAAATAATCCTTAAAAAATTTATTCATACTCTCACTTCTTTGACTTGTTGACATGCCTGCACAAAAAGTGGTATGCACATATGCAGGTATCCATTTTTCACAAATTACATATATTCTCTGCAACCAATTATTTTCTTCTAAATCATACATTTTTATTATTTCACTCCACATTATCTCAAATTCCTCAGGGGTTGTCGTACCATGAATACACCAACTAAACTTGCTACTGAAATCGTCGTACTGATGATAAACATGAATTAGATGTTTCGGAATCTTCTTTGTTATGTGCCACATACAAAAGTGGTATGCACTGTTAGGGAATACCCTTGCAACTACATTTGTTATGGCAGCCTCCTGATCAGTTATAATTGTACGAGGTGTCACTCCAAACATTGCCTCTTACCAAGTACGAAGTAACCACTCAAAAGTGTCTTGAGTTTCATCCCAAAGAAGAGCACAACCAAACAAAATAGATTGATGATGATTATTAACCCCGGTAAATGGAACAAAAGGCATCTTGTATTTATTTGTTAAATACGTCAGGTCAAAAACAACCACTTCTCCAAAATTCTTATAAGCAATTCTAGATCTAGCATCAACCCAAAAACAATTAGCTAAACAACCATCAACATCCATTTGTATAGCGTAAAAGAAATCTGGATTTTCTGATTGACGCTTTTGAAAATATTGAAGCATCAATTTTGCATCTCCTTTTTCGAGATCTTTTTGTCTCTTAGTTCTTAAATAATTTTGAATATCTTAACCTGTTAAATTAATTAAGCTGATCTACACCCCCAGCTTGACTTATCAAAACTGGCGCTATTTTACTTGGACGGACACCTGAGTTATCAAGCAAATCAATAAAATTTTTTTAGGCCTCAGACCTTTTTCTTTTTCATCGCAAAAATTTCTGACTGTTTAGAGATGCAAGCTCATGATTGTGCTTAGTGACAAGCCTACAAACAACCCATTTACCTTCTTCTTTCTTTGATACTTTGCATCCTTCTCTAGTTTCAACTCGTGGTTTATTGCTTTCTAATTTTTTTTGACCGAAATCCTTGCTTTGAACAGACAAACTCTTGACCAATTATTGACTTATCTTTTCGTGATCTCACCATACAACATCGGGGGACACTAAAATCACTACGATGAGCATAATCAACATAAAACTTAAATGAATCATCAAGTGATTGAAACTCCTTACTGATATAGGGGTCATGGGAATTTTCAACATCTATATAGGGAACAATCTGTCCAGTTTTATCCATGTCAATTTCCTCTGATAGAACTTCAACTCCTATATTTTCCTCATATAAATTTGAGTTTTCCATTAATCCGGCGAAACATAATCATAAATATTAGATAGTTTACAAAGTCTATCATACCTCCTCTAAATATTGATTCAAAATTAAGGTCAAGAACCTTATATACTTATTCAAAAGTGATATTGATTCAATAGTTTCCGTCGTAAAATATATTCCATTGTAGTAAAAGTTGAACTAATAAAAGTCAACTAATAAAATTTCTTTTCGGCAACCTAAAAATCATAGCAAAAACATTTGGTACAATATGATGGCACTTCAAGATACAATGTACACCCCTCTCGAGAATATATCCCTGAATTTTATTTAAAATGTACGATAACACACAACTAAGTAGAAGAAACTTGTAGCAGAAACTTCGTAAAACTACAGAAATTTAAAGCTTGAAAAATTATATTCAGACAGATTCAATAATTTAATCTTTGTGTAACCAAAACAAAAGGTAAAGAGAAATCGAAGAAAACTAAATATCTTGTATATAAAAATTTTTATTTCCTTAGTAAAGCATTGCAGAAGATGAGAAAGCAGAGATAAAGAAATTCTTTTACCTGAAGCTTGAGACCGAAAAATAATAAATATGTAGAGAAGATATTAGGATGCAATTGAAAATCTATTCACTCCAGCCACCTTATTTCTCCCGTTTGTTAGTTCGAAAATATTGAAGGAGAATATGCGGTAGAAAGAGAGAGGGAAGAAAGAGAAATAGGGTAAGGTTAAAAGTCTTTTTTTAATTTTATATTATTTTTTACAAAATATAAAAATATATATGCTGTCAAAGGTAAAAAACAGCTGATGGTGTAAAAAAAAGGTGCACCGACGAAGCACCAAACTTAACCTCATAGAATAGTAAGTTCCTAGTGCAAACTTGACTGGCTGTTTACCAATGTATTGGGGAATGTATACATCTCCATGTGGCTAAACTAGTTTTCACAAAGTAACACTTCAATCGCTACGCGCATTCAAAGTAACGAAACAGTAGAATTGGAATTAATCATCAATGAAGCTTCTCACTGCACCCAAAAGACATATAACACTTCTTTTATCCAATGTCTCAGCCGTAAAATTTGATGATATCTCAAGTTCTTGCCTCATTGAGACAGTACTCTTCTTTACAGTTAGACTACGAGGACTGGTTGGCTGCTGAGTGTGGCTCTCCACCTCCTGAAGAATGGAGAAAGCAAATGTATTTTATCACTGGAGAGAGGAGAAAGACTCGGCCTGAGAGCTATCGTGATCAATGGGATGACGGTGACTTGATCATTCAAGCTCATCAAGACTTTGTACAGTATATTCCTGAACTAGCTCAAGTACAAAGTTATCCAGATGATGTTTATGGTATATGTGGCAAGTATTATTCCTGAAACTGGATGTCATTTTCCTAAACACTCTTCCTGTCCACTATCAAGAGCATTATTTCTTGTCCTTCCTTCTTTCCGATCAAGAGAATTACTCCTTCCGTTCCAAATTGAAATGACACATTGATTATCCGTTTCAAATTGAGATGATATATTGATTAAAAAAAATAATTAATAACATGCCTAGTTGAGATGACACATTGATTACCCGTTTCAAATTGAGATGACATATTGATTAAGAAAAATAATTAATAACATGCCTAGTTTACCATAGTACCACTATTAAATGATGTTTACATTTTAATTTGAAGAAAAAATAATTGATGCAAAGGGTAAAATATGAAGAAAAAAAAATTGTCTCTTCTTAATTAATGAAAAAAGACAAATAAAATGAAAAATTAAATTATAAAATTTGGGACGAAGGAAGTAATAGAGTAAGGAAAAGGCTACACCGAAGTTTCAGACACATCTTTGTTATATCGAGGTTTTATTACTTCTCTAAATTTTTTAAAAATCAAATAAACACCATTTTAAGTGTTGACATGACATAGAGAATTAACTTCTTGATATATAGTGAAATACATTATCACGTGTACTTCACACGACAAGCTTTGATCCGAATGCTACAACAAAGCTATTAAAATGCAAACTTAAGAATGCTATATTAAGTTTGAGCTACTTAACTGACATTTTAATCTTCTCAAAAATATCCAAACAGATAACCCAACTTTAATTTACCCAGGTTCTTATTGCCCAAACAAGCAAACTAAAAGAAAAAAAAAAACAATACGCAGGTTGTGCAATTTACATGACTAAAAGAATAAAATTGAGAGTCGTGTATTTTAGGCTTTCAGGAGGACTAGGAAGTAAATTTATATGGAAAATTGAAAGAGTCGTTTATTATGTAAATGAGTAATTTGTTTGTCGTTGGAAATCTCACGTTTTGTCCATGTCCATATTGGTTAATTTCGTTGTCTCTTTTGACATTTTTCCTTTCAAACAGAGGCAGTCATGTTTTCATAAAAGAAAAGAACTCAAAGAGAAGGAATGAGTGGGAGATGGGTTAAATGGACGAGTTTAATTCTAAAGAAATTGGGTATGGGTAACTAAAATTAAGGTGATTTTAACTTTGCTACGTGTTCCTTAGCCAAAATTAATTAAAGGCAAATTTGTATCAAAATATAACATGAGGGATATACTTGGATTAAAAATTAATTAAAGGCAAATTTGTATCATAATATAACATGAGGGATTGAGTGGTGGAGCCAAAATTTCTATTAAGGGGACATGTTCAAAAGTAAGCAGATTGGATCAGATATAAGCGGGTCAGATTTGATTTGAGCGAGCTGGACAAAGTTCAACTCTACCTCAACTTGAACAACAAAACAGGAAAGTAAAACTTCTTTATTTTGATAGTGCGTTTAGACATACAAACTTAAACTTTTTAAAAATAATTTATATATTTAGAAATTACATAAAAATTACAATATGTTATCAAAATTGTACTTTACATTTAAGTTGTTTATACATTTACATGATAAAACTAATACTATTTTTTTCTTAATTTTAAGGAGAAAAGATGTAAACTATTTTAAATCAGTCAAACTAGATAAATAACAAACAAAAGTACGTAGTATAATTTTGTGAAAAATAGAAAAAGAAGTCATTCATCAAATTAGTAACCATGAAAGTGAGAGAAGAGAAAATAAAAGGGGGTAGAATAAGTGAGAGAGAAGAGAAAATAAAACGGAACATAACGTAAGAGAGCAAGAAAGTAACTAGGGATTTAATTCAAAAGCAAATATAAAAGATTGAAAAAAATGATGTTATTCAGACTCCAACCCATGCGGATTGAGAAATTTTACACCCCTTCACCACTGAACAAAGCTTTAGCCTTGTGTTATGGGGGTTCAGTACTTAACATATATACCTAAATCAAAATTTTGATCCTACATATACAGTGTAATTTTTCGATCCGAGATCTGTCCATGGAGGGATATACTTGGATCAAAAATTAAACTAGAGGGGTATATTTAGACCGAAAATATAATAAAAAATATATTTAAAGAAAACTTTGAATCTTGTGCTTTTAAACTATAGACATGTAGAATATATCAAAAGTCCTTTAATTTTGTAATTCTAAACACGTCGAGTGAAAAATAAGAACTAAAAAGTTATCAAAAAGGGAAAGAGATATTTTTTGAAATGAATTAAAAAGAAAATTAATTAGAAAAATAAATTAAAACGGATGAAGTAATATTTCTTTAGCTCATATATAAATATTTTCAAAATAATATTTTTGGTTACTTATCAAATACAAGAAAATGTTAAATAATTAAAGTAAAATATTAAACTTAATCATAAAACACTAACAGAGAGAAAATGAAGATAGCAGTAGTACTTTTCTTATTACCCATAACTCATCTATATATTTATGTACAATGAAAGGCTATATATATATAGACAAATTACAAACTTCTCCACTAAGCCAATGGAAAAGTTTATTTTACAAGAATGTTTTTGTGCACCTTGTTTTACAAGATTGCCTTGTGTATCTTGTCTTACAAGAATGCCTTGATACATTTACATGGGCTCCATAACATATTATTTAATATCTAACACTCCCCCTTGGATGTCCATGTAGAGGATGATCTAGTAAATACGCATTTGAATGTTGCCTCATTAAAAATCTTACCAGGAAAAAATCAGTAGGAAAAAAAAACTGGTTAAAAAAAAAGTACAACGCGTATTCTTACTCCCCCTTATGAAGACCCCGATTCAACTTGTTCAGTCTTTGTATCCCAATCTTGTATACCATTTTCTCAAAGATTGAAGTTGGTAAGGATTTAGTGAATAAATCTGCTGGATTATCACTGGAGCGAATCCGTTGCACATCAATATCACTATTCTTTTAAAGATCGTGCGTGAAGAATAACTTTGGTGAAATGTGATTCCTTCTATCTCCTTTTATAAAGCCTTCCTTTAATTGAGCTATGCATGTTGCATTGTCTTCAAATATGACCATGGGTACCATGATATCGAGCTTCAGGCCACATCTCTCTTTGATGGAATGTATCACTGATCTCAACCATATGCATTCTCTACTTGCTCATGTATCACTATTATCTCAGCATAATTAGAAGAAATAGTCACGATAGACTGCTTTGTTGATCGCCATAATATAGCAGTAGCTCTGTATGTAAACACATAGCCTGTTTGAGATCATACTTTATGTGGGTCAGATAAATAACCTGCATCTGCATGACCAACAAGATCTGGACTAGCTTTGTTAATATAAAATAGACCCATATCAATAGTCCCTTTTAGGTACCTCAGTATATGCTTAATCCCGTTCCAGTGTCTCCGCGTAGGAGAAAAATTGTACCTTACTAGCAAATTAACAGAAAATATTATATCCGTCCTTGTAGCATTAGCGAGGTACATAAGTGCACCAATAGCACTGAGATATGGTACTTTGGGATCAAGAATCTCTTCACCCTCTTCCAAAGGTCGGAATAGATCTTTACTCACTTCGAGTGATCGAACAACCATTGGAGTACTTAATGGATATGCTTTGTCCATGTAAAATATTTTCAAAACCTTATCGGTATAGGCAGTTTGATGAATGAATACCCCGTCTGCTAAATGTTCAATTTGCAAACCAAGACAAAGTTTTGTCTTTTCAAGATCTTTTATTTTGAATTCTTTCTTTAGATATTCAATTGCCTTTTGGACCTCTTCTGGAGTCCCAATGAGATTTATATCATCCATATAAACAGCGAGTATAACAAACCCTGACATTGTTTTCTTAATGAAAATATAAGGACAAATAACATCATTTATGTATCCTTCGCTTTTCAAGTACTCACTTAGGCAATTATACCACATACGCCCTGATTGTTTTAGACCGTATAATGCTCTTAGTAATCTGATTGAATATAATTCTCGAGACTCTGAACTATATGCTTCAGGCATTTTTAATCCTTTTGGGATTCTTATGTAAATATCATTATCAAGTAAACCATAAAGATAAGCTGTAACTACATCCATTAGACGAATTTTAAGATTTTCATGTACAGCTAGACCGATGAGGTATCGAAAAGTTATTGCATCCATAACAGGTGAATATGTTTCTTCATAGTCGACACCAGGTCTTTGAGAGAATCCTTATGCAACAAGGCGTGCCTTGTATCCTACAATTTCATTTTTTTTATTCGGTTTACGTACGAATACCCATTTATAGCTGACTGGTTTTACATCATTTAGGGTTTGGACTACAGGTCCAAAAACCTCCCATTTAGCAACTGAGTTCAATTTCGATTGGATCGCCTCTTGCATTTTGGCCAATCTTTTCTTCGTCGACATTCTTCGACAGATAGAGGTTCAAGGTCCTCATTGTCTTGCATGATATTTAGTGCAACATTATATGCAAAAATATTATCCACCGTAATTTTCGATCGATCCAAATTTTTCTCATCACTAGTAGAACTTACTAAAAGTTGTTCATTCACTTTAGTCTCGGGATCGCTGATTTATTCAGAAATATCAGGAGAATATTTTATAATATTATCTTTATCATTTTTTGCGCTCCTTTTTCTAGAATTTTTATTCTTTGAACCCAAAGGCCTACCACGCTTCAGGCGTGTTTGGGATTCAGAAGCTATTACATTTTTGGGAACTTCAATTCGGACAGGCACATTCACTGTAAGAATATGTGACTTGGTTATCCTTTTCAAATCAGTAAATGCTTCTGGCATTTGATTTGCTAATTTCTGTAAGTGAATGATCTTCCAGATCTCACTTTCATATGTGGGGGTACGTGGATCAAAATGAGATAATGATGAAACTTTCCATGCAATTTCTATTTTAAGTTCACATTTTTCTCCTACTAATTATGGTACTAATTATGGAAAATTTGTTTCATCAAATCGACAATCTGCAAATCGAGCAGTAAATAAATCTCCCATCAATGGTTCAAGGTAGCGAATTATAGAGGGTGACTCAAATCCAACATATATTCCTAACCTTCTCTGGGGACCCATCTTAGTACGCTGAGGTGGTGCAACTGGCATATATACAGCACATTCAAAAAATCGTAGCTGAGAAATATTCGACTCATGATCCAGGACCAATTGTAATGGGGAGTACTTATTATAATGAGTTGGTCTGAGATGAACAAGTGATGTTGTATGTAAGATAGCATGAGCCCAAATAGTAATGGGCAATTTTATTTTCATAAATAATGATCTTACTATCAATTGTAGGTGCTTAATAAATGACTCAGTAAGGCCATTTTGAGTATTAAAATGAGCTACTGGATGTTCAACTTGTATCCCAACTGATATACAATAATCATCAAAAGCTTAGGATGTAAATTCTCCAGCATTATTGAGGCGGATAGTCTTAATGGGATAATCTGGGAACTACGCCCTTAATCATATTATTTGTGCCAATAATTTTACAAACGCCAGGTTGCGAGATGACAAGAGGCACATATGCGACCATCTTGAAGACGCGTCTATTAAGACCATAAAATATCTAAATGTCCCACTAGATAGGTGAATAGGCCCACATATATCCCTATGTATACATTCTAAAAATAGAGGGGATTCGATGTCAACTTTCAATGGGGATGGTTTAATTATCAGTTTTCCTTGATAACAAGCAGGACATGAAAATTCATCACTTGTAAGAATCTTCAGGTTCTTTAGTGGGTGCCCTTTCTAATTTTCAATGATTCGTCTCATCATTATTGAGCCAAGATGACCTATTCGATCATGCCAAAGCACAAATGTATTTAGATCAGTAAACTTCTGGTTTACGATAGAGTGTGCTTCAATTGTACTAATTTCGGTATAGTATAAGTCGGAAGACAAAGTTTGTAGTTTCTCCAACACTTGTTTTTGACCTGAGACAGTCTTGGTAATGCCAAGATATTCGGCATTCATTTCATTTATTATCTCAACATGATATCCATTTCGGCGGATATCTTTAAAACTCAATAAGTTTCTTGCGGATTTAGAAGAGAACAATGCATCTTCTATAACTAATTTTGTCCCCTTAGGCAGAAATATAGTATCTCTTTCGGAGCCTTCAATTAATTTTGAATTACTAGAAATCGTCGTAACATTTGCTCTTTTTCTAAGTAAGTGGGAAAAGTATTTTTCATCTTTAAATATTGTGTGCGTTGTCTCGCTATCAAATACACAAATATCTTCATGATTGATTAGTGATCCAAAATAAAATTGAGGAGTATTCATATTCTTCAAAATGAAAATATAAACAAAATAAACATTAAAACATTACTAGCACATAACATATTATATAAATTTTATTTATATACAAGATTAGTAAATGACATAAAAGTAAACTAATACAACTTTAACAGAAAATTAACATAATTAGACTATTTCATGATTATCACCTATAGGGTGGTTTACATGTTCTTCAAGAATTGCAAAAAAATCTGAAACTTCCAAGTCCATGGGCTCAGCGTTATCTTCAAGGAGGAAGTTTGCTTCAACATCATTTTCTGCTTTCTTAAGGGATTCCTGATAGAGTTTTACCAGATGTTTTGGCGTACGACAGGTATGCGACCAGTGCCTCTTTCCTCAACATCAATAACATTTACTTTTAGAATTCGTCCTTGGCGCTGCTTCAGGAACTTACCCCCCCTCTTTTTGCACTGCTGGTGCTGAGGGTTATTGTTTATTACAAGACGATCACACTGATTAAAATACCTTCCACGACCATGACTACAACCTCGACCTTGATCACGACTGGGGTCAGGACTTCTTTCACGCCTAGTTGGGTGAAAATTTACAGCACTCACTTTTAGGAATGGAGTAGTACCAGTAGGTCGACTTTTATGATTTCTTATTAAAAGGTCATTATGTTGTTCAGAAACAAGAAGATGAGAAATCAATTCAGAATATTTTTTAGATTCCATTTCTCGGTACTGCTGTTGCAGGAGCATACTCAAGGTGAGAAAAGTAGAGAATGTTTTCTCTAACATGTCGTGGTCTGTGATGTCTTATCTACATAAATTAAACTGCGATTTAATTCTAAACATCGTAAAATTATAATCAGTTATATTGTTAAAATCTTGCAACCTCAGATAGGTTCATTCATGACGAGTTTGTTCAAGAATAACCATCTTCAGGTGATCGTATCTTTCTTTTAAATTATTCTACAATATGAGGGGATCTTTAATCGTGAGGTATTCCATTTTTAAACCTTCGTCAAGATGATGACGAAGAAATATCATAACCTTGGCCTTATCTTGATTTGATGCCTTATTGTCAATTTTTTATGGTGTCTGCCAGACCCATCGCATTTAGATGTATTTCAGCATCTAGTGCGCAGGACATATAAGTTTTGCCCGATATATCTAGGGCACTAAATTCGCGTTTGAAAATATCAGACATTATTTAAAAAATTAAATACTAACCTTTAAATATTATTGAAACTTTTTTGCAGAGGCTCGCGCTGATAAACGTGTTAAATAATAAAAGCAAAATATTAAACTTAATTGTAAAACACTAATAGAGAGAAAATGAAGATAACAGTAGTATTTTTCTTATTACTCATTACTCATCTATATAAACATATGTTTATGTACAATGGAAGGCTATATATATATAGACAAATTACAAATTTCTCCACTAAGCCAAATGGAAAAGCTTATTTTACAAGAGTGCTTTTGTGCATCTTGTTTTACAAAAGAGTAAATACATAATTACCCCCCTAATGTTGTTTGAAATTTTCAAAAAGACACTTAAATTTTCACTTCGACCTATTGCCCCACGATTCTTCTTTATTCCGCTTTAAATACACTATTTTGGACCTCTGCGTGTATACACGCGCCACATGCGCGTGAAAGGGCTCAAAATTGACTTTTTTGACCAATAAAAAGCTGCCACGTGTAAATAATTAATATATAATTTTTATATATTTTTTAAAGAAATAAAAATAATATTTATTTATTTTTTTAAATTACCCAATACCCCCCTCTCCCCCCCTCCCCCAACTCACCCTTTCTTTTTCAATACCTTCAACACCATTAAAGCTTCATTGAAACTTTTTTTTTTTTAATATCATTAAAACTCCATCAAAACTCAACATAATGTCTTCTTTAACACAACATCCATCCACTATTGTCTTCTTCCCTAACTTCTTCTTCATCACCATAACTCAACAACAACATCAATTACAACAACAACATCATCAATTATAACAATAACAACATCAATTACAGCAGTACCAACATCAATTAAAGCAACAAAAACAACATCATCATTACCATAATTTTAAAAAGAAAAACTGATGTACAATCTCCATTTTAATGAAGCTTTAAGCTTCGTTTTAATGGAGGAAACTAACGGGGATGGGGAGGGAGATGTTGGGCGGAGTGGAGATGGGAGTAAGGGGTGGGGTGGGGTCATAAATAAAAGAAAATGAAGCTTAAAGCTCTATTTAAATGGAGATTGTACAGGAGCTTTAAGCTCCATTTTAATGGAGCTGGACGCGGGGTGGAGGGGTGGGGGAAGCGGGGGTGGGGTGGGTGATAAATTAAATAAAAAGAAAAAATTTATTAAAAAAATAAATTAAATATGAAATTAAATACATTTAACACGTGGCAGCACCTGATTGGTGCATGTGTTCACTCTCTTTGTTGTGACTGAGATTCATCAAAAAATGGTGTATTTGCAATGGATTAAGTAAGAATCATGGGGTAATAGGTCGAATTCAAAGTTTAGGTGTCTTTTTTAAAAATCTCGATCAATATCAAAGGGGTAATTATACATTATCTTATGTATCTTATCTTATAAGAATGTCTTGATACATTCATGGACATCCATAATATATTATTTATTATCTAACAGAAAATAAATAAAAAATTTATTTTCCTTTTGCTGAAACAGAACATTTTTCACCCGAAATTGAACGTCACGTAAAATTTTGTTTTATGTCTATTGATTATATGAGTCTATCTCATGGCTTGACAGGTGGACTTGTGGTCCCTCTTGCTTTTTTAAAAACCCAAAAAAGGCAATTCAATTTCCCTGAGTTATTCCTTCAATTAAAAGATCACAAAAGGAAAGGCCGAAAGGGTAACCAACATGACTTGATTCACTTCAAGTGATTGGATTAGATATGTCTTATGTCCATTTGCTTTATACAAATTTTTGTTGGTTTTGTGTCGATAAGAGCTGAGATTTTATTCTTCAAAACAAAAAATAGATGAATTAAATATAATTTTGTGAAATATAAGGATGTTAATATTTCTATGGGAAAGCAACAGGTAGGGAACGTAGTAAATTTTTGAGAATTAAATCATGTAGTTATATAAGAAAATTTATTAAACACTTCAAACTATTCATTACAAATTCAGTAACTAAAATGTGTTATATATTGGATAGCAAATTCAAAATTCATAAATTTCAAATTGTGACTCCATCATTTATATTTGACCCAAAACAGCTAAATTGAAAAATAAAATGATTTCATTATAACATTCTACTTATAATTATTAAGTAATTATTTTTCAAAAAGAAAGAATCCGGCCAAGATGAATAAAAAATCCGAAGAGGAACGAAAATAAATGATATTTTGTTAAGAATTTAGCAACGAAACTAACAGAAGCAAGTGAAATTATCAAGAGATCGAACTCATAATACACCCTATATATTTTACGGAAAAGGACATGGGCTATCTATTTAAAAAAAATAAGGCCCACGTTTGAAAAGGTGGACGTGGAATGTTCAGTCGGCTAAACTAATTCCTTTTTTTAGTCATTTGGCTCAATTGGTTACATGCAATCTCTATACTCAATTGATATACTTTTATACTGTATTCATACACTTTTTTAAAAAGAGAAGGGAGATTCTATGCAAGCACATACAGTCCATATATTCAATTGATACTCTTTTATACCACATTAATACACTTTTATACTACATTGATACACTTGCAGTGCCCATATACTCAATTGATACTCCTTTATACTAGATTGATACATTCTTAGAATGCATGTAGAAACTAGATAGAGTCGTATAAAATATGTATCTAAATAATAATTCTAATTAAAAATTGTATAGAATGTGCATAAAAATGCTATAATTATTATTATATAGAAACTGTATCATTATTATATATAAATATATATCTTTAACAATTGTATTATATAAGTATATGGTATTGTATTTTATTGTATAAATAAGTAAAACTAAACAAAACAAATAGTATGTTATTTTAATAATGTTGGTGAATGCAAAATAATTTGGAAAAAAAAAACTTGAGAAGGAATTACGTAACTTTTATCATAACAACTAAATAAAATTCGAAGCGCGTCAACTTACAAACGTTCTTTATATATAATGGTAGTAACTAGTAAGTATAAATCAAAACGCCTGCTCTATTTTCCTTTTTTTTCAATAATAATTGCTCTACACACCGTTTGTGCTTCAGTAATGGCTACTGGAAGTGTAGTTGGATTTGTCGGGATGGATGATATCACTTTAGAATTGAGGAGAATATGTGGAACAGTGAAAATCTCACGCGTGCCCATCTCTTAGTGGCTATTTAGCGGATTTTTAAATTTAGATTTTAGTTTTGTGGAATTATTTTAGTTTTAGGTGTTATTTTTGTCCTTTCCCCTATATTTTATTCCGTTCTAATTAATCAATTGTGCATTTGTCCTTGAATTAATTACGCCCTCTGTCTCAGTTAATAATTAATAAGAGGGTAAATTGATTAATATAACTTTATTTGATTTTGATTAGATGGACTGCGTACACTTATTCTTTCCAGATCTCTCTTGATGGGAATATATTGAGTATGTTGTTGTTGTTGTTGTTGTTGTTGTTGTTGTTGTTGTTGTTGTTGTTGTAATATGGTTAAAATTGAAAAAAAGTGACTAATTATCTTTTAAATTTTTAAATATATCAACTATTTTGAGACAAAGTAATTTTAAACAGAGCACGGAAGGAGTAGGAAGATACTAGGCTTCTTTATCACTATTTTAAGTGGATTTGGCTCCTCTCCATTTTTATTTTCTTCAAGTTTCTATCTTGATTGGTGGCATATGACATAGTTCAAACTGAATGGGTAAGATTTAATTATTCTAAAGTAATCTCTAACCGTGGTTTAGATAATAAATACATTAAATTTTTAATTTAAAAAATTATTGTAATCCCACAATCTTAGCAACATGTCCATAAATAAAGCAACAAAAAGTTTTTTCTCCCTACCTTTTTTCCTACGCAAGAATTTCATCATTTAATTTCTCTGTCAATTGATTTTTTTATTATCTATTTTTTTTTGAAACTTTTTGTTTAACAATTAGCTATTTTATTTTCTTTAAAGTAGGTGAACTAATGTAGGAAAAATAATCGGCTCTTCTATTTTAGATTAGTTTTTTTATCACCTTTTTTGGAACTTCTTCTTAAAAATTAGATATTTTAATTTTTTTTAAAATAGGAGAAATAAAATAGGAAGAAAATGAGAGAAATCTTTGGTATTCTAAATCAATTTTTTATTGATTTTTTTCTAAAATTTTTTCTTTAACACTTATTTATTTTAATTTTTAAAATAGGTGAAATAAAATAGGGGGAACATAGGTGAAATAAAATAGGAGAACTTATCGGATCTCCCATTTTATTTCGCCTATTTTAAAGAAAATAAAATAGCTAGTAATCATTAAAGAGAAAGTTCCCAAAATGCAATAAAAAGGCTAATTTAAATAGAAATTAAAAGATGGACCATGCATATGAAAAAAAAAATTAGGAAGAAAAGACATTTTGTTGCTATATTTATGGACAAGGTAATATGTTGCTAAGATTGTGGGATTATAATAACTTTTTAAGTTAAATATATAGTGTATTTATAATTTAAATCATGGTTAGAGATTTACTTTAAAATAACTAAATCTTATCCATTCAATTTGAATTATGTCATATGTCACCAATCAGGATAGTAACTTGAAAAAAATGGAGAGAGTGAAAATAAAGAGAGTCAGATCCATTTTAAGTAGGGTGAATAGTTCAAGGACTTGGCTTCTCTCTATTTCCACTCTCTTCATCCCCCCAAGTTTCTATCTTGATTACTGACATATAACATAGTTTAAATTATTAAATGACTAAGATTTAATTATTCTAAAATACAACTCTAACTATAGTTTAGATAATAAATATAGTATATAGTTAGTTTAAAAAATTATTGCAATACCACAATCTTAGTAACATGTCCATAAATAAAGCAACAAATTTTTTTTCTCTTCCTACCTTTTTTTTTCCTACGCAAGAATTTCATCTTTTAATTTCTTTATCAATTGATTTTTTTTTTTTAACTTTTTGTTTAACAATTAGCTATTTTATTTTCTTTAAAGTAGGTGAAATAAAGTAGGAGAAATAATTGGCTCTTTTATTTTAGATTAATTTTTTATCACCCTTTTTAGAATTTTTTCTTAAAAATTAAATATATTAATTTCTTTAAAATAGGTGAAATAAAATAGGAAGAAAATGAGAGATCTCTCTCATATTCTAAATTAATTTTTTTTATTTTTTAAATTTCTTTTCATTAATAATTATCTATTTTATTTTCTTTAAAATAGATGAAATAAAATATGAGAACTTGTAAACTCTCCTATTTTTTTTTAAAAAAATAAAATAGTTAGCAATTATTAAAGAGAGAGTTCCCAAAATCCAATAAAAAAGGTTAATTTAAATAAAAATTAAAAGATAGACCATGCGTATGAAAATAATTTAGGAAGAAAAGATATTTTGTTGTTATATTTATGGATAAGATAATATGTTGCTAAAATTGTGAAATTACAATCATTTTTTAAAATAAATATGTAATGTATTTATTATCTAAACTATAATTAGAGTTTTACTTTAAAATAATTAAATTTTACCCATTCAATTTGAATTATGCCATATGTCACCAATCAATATTGAAATTTAAAAAAAAATAAAAAGATTGAAAATAAAGAGGAGCCGGATCCATTTGCCAAACAATAAGAGAGGCTCATACAACAAATAAAATAAAATTTTCGCGTGCCAGCCATGCACGAGCACGTGATTTTAAATATTTCGCTTAACAAAGTTAACTCGTTTTTTTTTTTTGGTTGGCAACAAAGTTAACTCGTACGTAACTTTTCCTCTCATGATTTTCCTCCTCTATTGATTCGCTCACGTGACACCTATATAAATTGTTCAAAAAATAATATTTTGCAAAATAAAATCAATCTTTACATCTATTATTTTGGATCCAATTCATCCTAAATTTGACTCAATTCTTAGCCCAATCCGCTTAAAATAGATTTTTAATGATTTAAGTATTAAAAATATTTTAAAAAATATTTAACCATTCGATTATGAATAATGATACACCAAATTCGATTCGCTTGTCAGCGAAGTTATTTCTTTTTTTTCTTTCATTTACGGTGACACTTGATGACTTGAATGTCATAAATGAATTCGAAACCACAAAATTTTATTGTATATAAATAATGCACTACATAAAATAATTTTCCAAGCAAGATGAAATTTATAAAATGCTTTTTGTAACATATAGGGGAAGGTAACTCTTAAGAGGAGTTTGAAATATTAAATTCTACTATAAAATGTCATATCCATTGTCTAAAGATCTATTAATTACCTACAACTACAACTAACAAAGCTAGCTAGTCGAAACAAAATCACTGATTAAATTGTTCTTCCAAATTTGTGTTCCTCGTCAGCATATGATTTGAATTTTTAATTTGAACATGACAATTATTTGTTCAAATCGACCCGAGTAAGCACCTCAGGAGTATTTGGATCGATTTATTTTTAAGCACTTTCTTAATTTTAGTAGTGTTTGACAAAACGAAAAAGTATTTATAAGCACTCACTTTTAGGTCCAAAAAGTATAAAAATAAGTCAAGCTAAAAGTAGGGTCTCCCCTCCGTGTGACTTTTAGCTTATAAACTACTTTTTAAAAACTCATCCAAACACCGTCTCAGTTTAGGTTTTTTTCATTGGCATGTGATAGGGTGGAGTGATTCACCGGTGAGAGTCATTCAGTCAGATGGAAAAGATATAGATAACACCAATCTAATCTCAAGAACTCTAATTCAACCATTTTTATCTTACTAACTGGATATCCCTTACCCCCCCCCCCCCCCCCCCCCCCCGGCCGCCCCCACCTTTTCGAGGAATCCATAGAAAGCAAAATAATTTCATAAAATGGCAATTCTGTTATCAATCTCAATTCATTCTCTTTTAGTCTGATCATGGTATGTGTCACACTCGTCTATTTTATAATGAAAGTAGGAGTCTATTCTCATCAATGTGTCATGTCATGATTGTCATCTTTGTTTTTATGTGTGTCTTTATTTATTTTTTAACGGGTACTATAAATGTAAAGAGTGAAAATCTAGTATTAAAATATTTGAAGTTTTTAGAAAAAAATAAAATAAAACTTTTTACAAAATGTAAATTCTTCAAATATAGTAAAATTTCTCTAAATTAATATTGTTGGGACCATATGAATAACTATTGTTTATAGATATATTATTTAATCATCAATAAATTAATATTCATTAATTTCAAGCGTGCTTTCAAAATTCAAGCTAGAAGAGAGATTTTGAGTAACTTACTAATTTATGAACTTGTGAAAGCGATATTCATGAACTTGAGGTCATGATTAATGATTTCGGTTACCGCAATAAAATGGATGTCAATAGCCTATTAGATTAATGGGTGAAAATGATACGTGTTAAAAGGTCTAGAGCTTAGAAGAAATTGTGGATACCATAGGAGAAAACAGTGTGAATGATGAAGTTGAAGACGATATAATACCTTTAGAACCAGTTACTCGTAAGAAAACACTTATCGCATCTAGAACCTTCAAATTTTTCTGTGCAGTTCAAAAATACAACATCGAAATTTTTTGATTCAATAAGAAAAGTTAGAAAAGTTAGAGATGAGATTCAATTAGATTTAAATTTTAACAAAAGACGAAAAAAATACTAAAATCATATTTCACTAAATTATCTTAGACATATTTGTAATTTTAAAAATTATTAATTTATAATATTAATGGGACGGTATATTTATATAGGGGTCTTTCGGGAATATATTTAACTTATTATCTTATCAAAATCAGTGATTTTTTTAACTGGCAAGTTGAGATGAGAAAAATATTCTCTTAGACAGTTTAGTAATTTACTGAGTATTAGTTTAGAAAGATTTTACTATATTAGGATTTTACTATATACGTTATCTCCTTCCACAGTAGACTATTGTCACTTAAATCAATTGGAAGCACAACTTGTGTATTTGTATATTTTTAGTAAAGTTAAAGGTCTAAGTATACCATTATAAAAAATCTAATGATTAAAATGCCCCACACTACTAGAAAACTATCAATTACATGAGAATTTTATCTAGGAAAAATATCGCAAAAAATACATATGGATTTATCTCCAAAAATTTTAAATTCCTCAATATTAGAATGTGTTACCAGCGAATAGGGGTGTTCATTGGTTTGGTTAAAAACCAAAACGAACCGCAAACCGATTAAAAAAATCGACGTTTGGTTTGGTTTAGTTAGATTTGATTTTAAATTTTAAAAAACCGATGCTATTTGGTTTGGTTATGGTTTTACTTAAAAAAATTGTGAAAATAACCAAACCGAACCGATAAATTTTATATATATATATATATATTATAATTATTTATATATAATTTATAAATAAAATATAAATATTTTATTAAATTTAATCCAAAACTACATATTAATCTATGTCTAGCCCAACCAATACTTTAGCCCAATTGCCGAAAGCCCCAAACCCAAGCCCAACTCTACCTACTATTACTAATAGGTTAATGTAACGCCCCGAAATCGGGTCCCAGAGCGTCACACGGTGCTTGAGGCTACGAGTAGCCCCAAACTAACCCTTTGAGCCATTTTCATTCAGTTCAACACGAATCAACGGGATTTCCATAAATAACCCTCAAATATCAACAGAGTAATCATCATCCAAGAATAAAAGAATTTTAGAAAGATAACAAAATACAACTTATTAGTCAACTCCCAACATCTATACTAGTCTGACAAGCCTCTAAGAAAATCAATAAAACCAGCGAGCCATTGAGACATGCCCCAACTGACTCATACTCAGTTATCAAATGTAAATAATTTCATGAAACCAACATCAGACATCACGTTCTCGGAACATGAGGACTCACCACGACAGAGGATGTAGAACAGCGTGCCCAAAGAATCACTGTCAAACCTGAAACTGAGCACCTGAACCTACATTCCGAGAAAATGCAGCCCACATCCGAAGATGTGGGTCAGTACCATGGAAAGGAACCGAGTATATGGGGGTGTATGCAGTTTTATAAACATTATCATCATAAATATTTATAAGAAATATGCAGGATGTATGAAAGACTCACATAGCCCGAAGAAAATCATCATAATCATGAGAGAATGAAATAAGTATAATAACACATGTGAGTCATCATATAATTTGTCAATCACTTTCAGTTCATCAAGAAGATCAATTCTCATAATATTATTTAAATCTTTTGAAAGAATAACTTTCACAATTCCACTTTCAAATCACTTCACCGTTCACCATAGACACAAGGAAACACACACACACTGGGAGATCCTATAACCGACATAAACCATGTGAGCTACATGGAGTCCAACGTACAACCAACGTTGGGGAGAGCCGTCCTATCCTTGCATTAGAGTAGGACTATCGATATCAAATCCACACAAACTAGTGATCACTATATAAATCAGCCTCAGGCTCACTCCTACGAGGGCACATAGTTCTAGGGAAGTAAGGTCGCTTTATACCTCCCACTCGGTGCTAAAAATTTCTCCCCAACTTAGCTCAGATCATTTCAAAGACAATCCACAACAAAATAATTTCAGTAATATATAAATATACATCGGGAGCCATCATGCTTCTCATCTATCAAAATCAACCACGTTGTGAATTTCTTTCACACTCAAGTTCAAAACAACTCCATTAAGACCAAAAGGTCAAATCATTCAAAATATCTTAAATATTCAACATCAATGTGCTTATAGCACACACTTTCTCAAAAAAACACAATTTCCAATGGGGATTCACGACCCAAATATCAAAATCATGATAAATATCGTTCAAGATTCATGCTTTATATCTCCATACATGTAAATTCATCTTTCAAAATCATAAACATCAAGATTTCATAATAATCATCATAAGATATGGGTTCATGCTTCAAATTCGTAAAAAAATCAAATAAAAATCATGCCTTTGTAAAGAAAATTACTTTTGGGCACAAGAACGAAAGAGAGTTCTTGTTGAAAAACCCCACATACCTTGAATGATGAACTTTAGATCGATACTCATTTTTGAGATGTTAATCGTGCCTTTGAATGATGGTTCTTGGAGTTCTTGAACTAGGAACTTGGAATCTTGGATAAATTTGTAGAATTAATGGTGAACTTTGGAGATTCTTGAAGTTGGATATAGGAGCTCAGGGTTTTATTTTTGAGAGAATTTGATGAAATATAATATATAATTCTTCTAATAGGCTTTAATATAGGGTTTGGACGGATTTTAGGTGAGGGGGAATGACCAAAACCCCCCTAAAAATCAAATAATTCTCGAATCTGTCCTTTGGTAGACTGTTTTGATAGTCTGAAGTAGATCAACCATAACGTTTTACTCCAACATCCAAATTGGATGAAAATAATTTCATTAAAAAGAGGACTTTCATATCTTTCCGTTGATATATAGTATCTCACCCAGATCATTGTGTACGAGGAGTTATGATCGTTTGAAGTTGACCCAAAAATTTGCTTTTGATAGGCTAAAGTAGATCGACCATAACCTCTTGCTCCGATAGACAAATTGGATGAAACCAATTTCATTGGAAAGAGGACTCGCATAGATTTCCGTTGATATATAGTAGATCACCCAGATAATTATGTACAAAAAGTTTTGATTGTTTAAAGTTGGAGCAAAAATACGCCATGCCTCAGTACTTTTTCCTGCACGTTTTACTGTTCACTACTATTCACGGTTCGATCGGAATGTTCATAACTCGTGCATCATACCACCATGTCTTTGGTGTCCAACCTTAACCTGTTGGCATGTTACACACTTAGCTATAAATGCTGCTATATCTTTCTTCATGCCACTCCACCAATAGATTTCCCGTAAGTCTCGGTACATTTTGGTGGCACCTGGATGAATAGAATATCACGCCCCGTATGTTTCAGCCATAATCCTCTGTCTCAGATCATTAACATTCAGGACACACAATCTACCCTGCAATCTCAACACACCATCTCCCCCTTGGGAGAAAACCTCTACTTTTTGGTCATTGACTGACTCCTTCAGTCTGACCAAACTAGCATCTAAGTATTGCTTTTCCTTCACTTTCGAAACCAAGGAGGATTCGGAACTACTCTGAACCCCTATACTACCTTCAGCAGAGTCAAACAACCTAACCCCCAATCTAGCCAAATGATGTACATCACGAGCCAACTCTTTCTTACCTTCTACCACATGCGAAACACTACCTATGGACACTTTAAGTAGGGCATCCGCCACAACATTGGCCTTGCCTGGATGGTACATCACACTCATATCATAGTCCTTTCACAATTCTAACCATCGTCTCTGCCTAAGATTCAATTCTCTCTGGGTAAACACATACTGCAGACTCTTATGATCAGTAAAAACATCAACACGGACACCATACAAATAGTGTCTCCAAATTTTCAAAGCTAACACAACAACAGCCAACTCAAGGTCATGGGTGAGGTCATTTTTCTCATGGGGTTTCAACTGTCTAGAAGCATAAGCTATCACCTTACCCTTCTGCATCAATACGCAACCCAACCCAACTTTCGAAGCATCACAGTACACCACAAAACCATCAACACCATCAAGCAAAGTCAAAATAGGGGCTGAAGTGAGTTGAGTCTTCAACTCCTGAAAACTCTTCTCACAAGATTCGGACCATAAGAACTTCACTTTCTTTTGGGTCAACCGAGTCATAGGAGACGCTATAGAGGAGAAACCCTCAAAAAATCGGCGGTAATAGCCAGCTAAACCCAAGAAACTTTGGATATCAGTTGGAGAAATAGGTTTAGGCTAATTTATAACAGCTTCGGTCTTTTGGGGATCAACTCTAATACCCTCGGAAGAAATGATATGACCTAGAAAAGCAACTGACCTTAGCCAAAACTCACACTTACTAAACTTGGCAAACAACTTGTGATCTCTAAGGGTTTGCAAAATAGTTCGGAGATGATCAGAATGTTCATCCTCACTATGGGAGTACACCAGTATATTATCAATAAACACTATGACAAACATATCTAAATATGGTCTGAATACTCGATTCATGAGGTTCATGAAAGCTGCTGGGGCATTAGTTAACCCGAAAGACATAACAAGAAACTCAAAATAGCCATAACAAGTTTGGAAAGCGGTTTTTGGGATGTCACACTCCCTAACTTTGAGTTGATAATAGCCGGAATGAAGGTCTATCTTTGAGAAATAACTTGCACCTTGCAATTTATCAAATAAATCATCTATTCTCGGAAGGAGGTACTTATTTTGTACGTTGACTTTATTCAGTTGGCGGTAATCAATGCACATACGCAAAGAGCCATCTTTCTTTCTCACAAACAACACTGAGCCTTATGAAACCTTTATCTAGTAGATCTTTGAGTTGCTCTTTCAACTTCTTAAGTTCTGCAGGGGAAGGAGGAATAAAAATGGGCTGAGTATTGGGAAGAAGATCAATCCCGAACTCTATCTCTCTATTAGGAGGTATCCTTGGGAGATCATCCGAAAAGACATCAGAAAACTCATTGACGAAGTTAACAAACTGGAGAGTTGGAGTCTCAGACTTAGTGTCTTTGACTCTAATCAAATGGTAAATACACCCCTTAGAAATAAGCTTTCTAGCTTTGAGGTAAGAGATAAGATGACTCTTGGGTGACACAAAATTCCCAGACCACTTAAACATGGATGCACTCGGAAACTGAAACTTGACCATTCAGGTCCGACAATCAATAGAGGTATAAGAAGAATACAGCCAGTCCATACCCAAAATTACATCAAAGTCTACCATGTCCAATTCAATTAGATCAGCCAATAAGACTATGAAGAATGGTAACAGGACACTTTTTATACACTTTCTGGGCAACAATCGAATCATCCATAGGGGTAGAAACTAGGATAGGCCCAGGAATAATCTCAGGACTCATTTCAAAATTCACAGCAATCAAAGGTGTAACATATGAGAAACTGGATCCAGGATCCAACAAAGCATACACATCAAACTGAAATATACGAAGCATACCAGTAACAACATCAGGAGAGTCCTCCTGCTCCTGGCGGGACGGTAAAGCATATAATCTATTCTGGCGCTGCCCGTCAGCATTGTTAGACGGGGCGTCCTGAGCTGGGCTGGGCGAGTCGCTGGAACTGGAGCTGGAACTAGGCGAGTCCTTGAAACATGAGGACTCACCACGACAGAGGATGTAGAACAACGTGCTCGAAGAATCATTGTCGAACCTGGAACTGAGCACATGGACCTACATTCTGAGAAAATACAGCCCACATCCGAAGATATGGGTCAGTACCATGGAACAGAATCGAGTATATAGGGGTGTATGCAGTTTTATAAATATCATCATCATAAATATTTATAAGAAATATGTAGGATGTATAAAGGACTCACATAGCCCGAAGAAAATCATCATAATCATGAGAGGATGAAATAAGTATAACAACACATGTGAGTCATCATATAATTTGTCAATCACTTTCAGTTCATCAAGAATATCAATTCTCATAATGTAAATATCATTTAAATCTTTCGAAAGAATAACTTTCATAATTCCACTTTCAAATCACTTCACTGTTCACCATAGACACAAGGAAACACGCACATACTGGGAGATCCTATAACTGACATAAACTATGTGTGCTACATGGAGTCTAACGTATAACCCACGTTGGGGAGAGTCGTCCTATCCTTGCCATCGGAGTAGGACTATCGATATCAAATCCACACAAACTAGTGACCACTATATAAATCAGCCTCAGGCTCCTACAGGGGCACATAGTTCTAGGGAAGTAAGGTCACTTTATACCTCCCACTCGGTGCTAAAGATTTCTCCCCAACTTAGCTCAGATCATTTCAAAGACAATCCACAACAAAACAATTTCAGTAATATATAAATATACATCGGGAGCCATCATGCTTTCCATCTATCAAAATCAACCACGTTGTGGATTTCTTTCACACTCGAGTTCAAAACAACTCTATTAAGACCAAAATGTCAAATGATTCAAAATATCTCAAATATTGAACATCAACGTGCTTATAACACACACTTTCTTAAAAAACATAATTTCCAATGGGGATTCACGACCCAAATATCAAAATCATAATAAATATCGTTCATGATTCATGCTTTATATCTCCACATATGTAAATTCATCTTTCAAAATCATAAACATCAAGATTTCATAATAATCATTATAAGATATGGGTTCATGCTTCAAATTCGTAAAAAAATCAAATAAAAATCATGCCTTTGTAAAGAAAATTACTTTTGGGCACAAGAATGAAAGAGAGTTCTTGTTGAAAAACCCCACATACCTTGAATGATGAACTTTAGATCAATACTCATTTTTGAGATGTTAATCGTGCCTTTGAATGATGGTTCTTGGAGTTCTTGAACTAGAAACTTGGAATCTTGGATAAATTTGCAGAATTAATAGTGAACTTTGGAGGTTCTTGAAGTTGGATGTAGGAGCTTAGGGTTTTATTTTTGAGGGAATTTGATGAAATATAACATATAATGCTTCTAATAGGCTTTAATATAGGGTTTGGACGGATTTTGGGTGAGGTGGAATGACCAAAATGCCCCTAAAAATCAAATAATTCTCGAATCTGTCCTTTGGTAGGCTGTTTTAATAGTCTGAAGTAGATCAACCATAACGTTTTACTTCGATATCCAAATTGGATGAAACCAATTTCATTAGAAAGAGAACTCTCATATCTTTCTGTTGATGTATAGTATCTCACCCAGATTATTGTGTACGAGGAGTTATGATCGTTTGAAATTGACCCAAAAATTTGCTTTTGATAGGCTGAAGTAGATCGACCATAACTTTTTGCTCCGATAGGCAAATTGGATGAAACCAATTTCATTGGAAAAAGGACTCGTAGATCTTTCTGTTGATATATAGTAGATTACCCAGATAATTATGTACAAGGATTTATGATCATTTAAAGTTAGAGAAAAAATACGACAGGCCTCAGTACTTTGTCTTGCACATTTTACTGTTCACTACTATTCACGGTTCGATCGGAATGTTCATAACTCGTCGCTCGGGTGTCCGTTTTGGATGATTCACATATTGTTGGAAATCTTATTTGATAATATACGAAATGGTGAGTCATAATCTAAAACATTCCGCACGAAAAATTGATAATTCATTTTAGAAGATAGAACCCAACACGTTTACGTACAAAATTTCAACGAAAAATTTCCCGGGGTATTACAGTTAACCCTATGGTCCCTACCTCACTTTTTCTACTTCATCTTTTGCAATACGAGTTACCATGCTCCCTGGTTCAAATGGTAGTTTTATGTCTCCTTGTTTATTCAATCATTTCCCTGTATGATTAGCCCACCTAACTAGTCTTTAAAGTAAACAGATAACTCAAATTTGCCCAACTTTGTCTCTTTTTGCTGTACACTATAATAGAATACAAAGCTCCATTTTACAATGTGAATGTATGTGTTTATATGTTGTTGGATAATCTTAGTGCCTACAATACAAAGCTGGTGCTTTTCATCTCAATGTTGGTTTTGTTTAATGTGTTTGTTCTGATTTTTAAGAGTTTATAGTGTCATTTGTCCATCATTGTACAAATATTTCATGAGAAAATTTGTTCAATGTCATACTCTTTTCTATGGGTTAAAAAAAAGGAGTTTATTTTAGAGATGGTTGGAGTAGGCTAGTCAATAACCGAAAAAATTGAAAAACCAAATCAAACCGAACCAAACCGAAAAGAACCAACCCGACGGTTATTTTCTTTTTGTGGTTTGATTTGGTTTTCGAAATTCAAAAATCGACTAAATTGGTTTTGGTTATGGTTTTAACCACTAACCGATCCAAACCGACCCATGAACACCCCTACCAGCGAACTATATATTTCCAATAAATTCCGCAGGTAAATATGGCATCGTATTGCACAAATTTCGTCCTTGCGACATTACCTGGAGAAATATAATGACGAGTATTTATTTCTAGGTAAATCTGCAGGAATATAGATAAACATACATACACACACACACACACACACACACACACACACACATATATATATATATATATATATATATTTAATCCATAGGAAAATTTCCAAGTAATTTATCCTAAAGATTTACACAGAAAAATTTTGATGAAAATTTCTGTGGCGGATTTTTTTACCAAAAAAATTAGTTGAGGATTATTTGCCGCGAATTTAGTTGGAAATTTACCTACGAAAATTATTACTTGAGAAAATATTGGGATATTTAGTCCATTTTCACTTATCCAATATATTAAAAATAATTATTCAAATTTATTTATCCAGTCTAAAAACTCAAGAAATTTAACATTTTGTGTTTTTTTTAATCTTGCTATTTAATATAAGTTATTAATTTTTAACGCTTAGATAACTTATAATAATTAATTAGGGATAATTTAGCAAAATTAAAAATACTTGTAAAGCCCACACGAGCTGATCAAGCAGCTGATCGAATATGATATCAAAGTTGTATTTGAGCTAACCATCAATCTTAGCTTGACTCATGGTCGCAAAAATAAATTAAAATTATTTTTGTAAAAGCGACCACTGGTCGCTTTTTTGATTTACAAAATTGAAAAAAAAAATTATTCACAAAACCGACCACTTGTGGTCGCTTTTATTTAATAAATTAAATTAAAAATAATTTTTAAAAAGCGACCACTTGTGGCCGCTTTTCTTTAAAAAAATAAATTAAAAATAATTTTGAAAAAGCGACCACATGTGGTCACTTTTTGATTTAAAAATTTGATAAAGAAATTATTTATAAAAACGGACCACTTGTGGTCGCTTTTATTTAAAAAATTGAATCATAAATAATTTTTAAAAAGCGACCACTACTTGTGGTCGCTTTTGGATTTAAAAAAATTAATAAAGAAAATTATTTAAAAAATCGACCACTTGTGGTCGCTTTATGATTAAAAAGATTTTTTAAAAAATGAGACCACTTGTGGTCTCTTTTCTTTAAAAAGTAAACTAAAATATTTATATAAAAGAGACCACAAGTGGTCATTATTTTATTAAAAAATATATTTTAATTATTATATGTAAAATCAAATATATTTTTCATATATATATTTTTTAATTACACCGACCATACATAGTCGATAACTTATATAATAATAATAAAATTAATTAAACTTAAATTTTGTAAAAAAATTATACTAAAAAAATAAACTAAGAAATATATTAAATAAAATAAATAAATTACATTAAACATAATCTTTATCTTTTACATATGTTTTAATATATAAAATAAATATATTTTTTATTGTATATACGTTAAATTACGTTAAACATAATCTTTGTATAACAGATATGTCTATATCATACAGTTGAGGTAATAATACTATGCTGTTGGAGTTATAATAATGGAACGTACATATATAACCGATAATTCATCAAAATATAATGAATGTGTTCTATTATGAGGTAATATACTTGTGGATGTTATATAGTATGTGTTCAAGAGTTGATATCTATATGTACGTTGATATCATACTATTGATAAATACATATATTATGCTAGATAACTAAATCTTTATATCAAAATATTTTGAATAATACATTGATATCATACTATTGAGGAAATATATATACTACTTATGTCAATGTAGACAAGGGTATATTGTTGAAGTTGTAATAACGTAAGCTAATTAGCCGATAATTTATCTGATTAACACACTGTATTACGAGTTATATATATAATATCATATTTAAAATCTAATTAATCAAAAAATCATCCTAATTTATGAAATGCATTGATATTATTATACGATTGAGGAAATATACAACTCGTGTTAATGTGATGATAAAATAACTAATTATCTAATTTATATATATATTGCATTAAATAATTTGTATGTTATGATAAATATTATACAATTTATTAAAATTTTAATATTTTAATAAAAATCGACAATAAGTAATCATTTTTCGATAGTAATTTTTTTAAAAATAAATCGAGCACTTATAATTGATTTTGTCAATAATTTTGTAATACTCGATCATTGACCCAACCCAACCCAACCCATCAAATTACCCCCTTTTCCTTTGTAATTACCCTAATCTCAATTAGCAACTCAGTGACAACAACTCAATCCATCACCGACCCGACCTCACCGACGACCACAACAACTCAGTCACCGATGACCTCTTCTTAGTGACCCGACCTCTCACAGCTCGCGCGTCCCAAGAACCCAAGAATCCACAAACTCTCACAACTCTGTCACCGACGACCTCTCACAGCTCAGTCACCGATATCTTGTTGTATTAAGGTATAATTTTACAACATTTTTAGTCATTTTTTTGGATTTATTAGTCTTTCTTTTTCATGCTAAAACTCTCAACTTTGGTAATATTTCTACAAAAATACATCCCAAAATGGCAATCAGAAAATTAAACAAGCTTCCAAAAGTTGTACTTATGAAGCAAATTTTGAAAAGTGTTTGAGTTTGGGTAAGAAGCACGTCAATACTAATGAAGACTAGCTTCCTTGGGTTTAGGGTTCTTGATCTATCATTGGATTAGTTAAATTTTTCGTTGATTTTAGTCATTTTCTTGGATTTCTTGATTTGTTATATGGGATTTCTTTAATCGGTATCTTGTTGTTGAACTAAAAATTAGTTAAAATTAATTATATGGGATTTCAATGATGTAAAAATCATTGGAATTTCTTTTCAATTTTGTAAAAATTACTTGACTATTAGCAGATCATATTTTAAGGATAAAATAGTTTACTAAAAAGTTGTCCAGTTTTGAAATTCAAATAGTTAATTAGATATTGTCAATGTTGCAGATTTTTTAACCGAACTCGAATTTGGGAAAGGATTCTTTTGCTATTTTTTGGTGACCGTTTGTCTCTTTGTCTTCAACTTAGGCCAAGCAAAGGTAAGTTGATTTCTCTCTATTTTCGTATAATGAAGTCTTTAAATGTAGTGTTTAGGTGAGATTGTTTGATGTAGAAGGTTTAGAAAGCCATAGGTTTTGTGATGATTATATGGTGTGAGAGAGACACACGATGCCTCTACTTATTTTCTTTATTAAACTTGTTAAATTTTTGACTTATACTATAAATGAATTAGTTACTTGAAAGTGATTAAGTATCTAAGGAATAATTTACTTTAAAATGTGAACTTGTGTTTTGAAAATGATTATGTGTAGTTATTTGAGAATGTGAACTTGCATTTTTAATTTAGTTAAGTCTAGGCACTTTAAATGTAAACAAATTACTTGAAAATGATTAAGAATAATATTTTGAAATGTGAATTAGTTACTTCAAAATGGTTAAGTGTCGTGTTTTGAAATGTTAATTAGTTACTTCAAAATGATCAAGTGTAGTCACTTGAGAAGTGAATTAAGTGACTTGAAAATGGTTCAGTGTAGTTACTTGAAAGATGAACTTGTGTTGTGGAGTTAGTTAAGTGTTGTCACTTGAAAATGTGAATTCATGTCTTGAAATTGGTTTATTATTGTCACTTGAAATGTGAATTCATAACTTAAAAATGGTTAAGTGTAGTCACTTGAAATGTGAATTAGAGAGTTGAAAATGGGTAAGTGCAGTCACTTGAAATGTTAATTAGTGACTTGAAAATGATCCAGTGTAGTGTTTTGAAATCTTAAATGTAAACTAGTTACTTGAAAATGATTAAGAATAATGTTTTGATATGTGAATTAGTTACTTCAAAATGGTTAAGTGTAGTGTTTTGAAATGTTAATTAGTTACTTCAAAATGGTCAAGTGTAGTCACTTGACAAATGAATTAAGTGACTTGAAAATGGTTTAGTGTAGTTACTTGAAAGGTGAACTTGTATTTTGGAATTCATTAAGTGTTGTCACTTGAAAATGTGAATTCATGTCTTGAAATTGATTTAGTGTTGTCACTTGAAATGTGAATTCATGACTTAAAAATGGTTAAGTGTAGTCACTTGAAATGTGAATTAGAGAGTTTTCAATGGTTAAGTGTAGTCACTTGGAATGTTAATTAGTGACTTGAAAATGATCAAGTGTAGTGTTTTGAATTATGAATTAGTTACTTGAAAATGGATTTAGTTACTTGAAAGGTGAACTTGTGTTTTGAATTTAGTTAAGTGTAGTCATTTGAGAAGTGACTTAGTGACTTGAAAATGTTTAAGTGTATTGACTTGAATTATAAATTAGTTACTTGAAAATGAATTTAGTTACATGAAAGTTGAACTTGTGTTTTGAATTTAGTTAAGTGTAGCCACTTGAGAAGTGAATTAGTGACTTGAAAATGTTTTAAGTGTATTGACTTGAATTATGAATTAGTTACTTGAAAATGGATTTAGTTACTTGAAAGGTGAACTTGTGTTTTGAAGTTAGTTAAATATAGTCACTTGAGAAGTGAATTAGTGACTTGACAATGTTTAAGTGTATTGACTTGAATAATGAATTAGTTCATGTGACCTATTTAGCTCTGTGTCCCTGCTTGCTACATTTAGTTATTCTCCATAAGCATTCGTTTTAGCTCTACTTCATCAAATCCTATGTTCAACTTATGTTCAACTTTAGTGCTGAAATAAGAATTATTAGCTTATTTTCTGATATCATTTGGACAATGATTGTGGATAAAGTTGCTTGCTAGGCTGTGATGAGTCCTCAAATGTCCCTGCATTTATGACCTGTAGAATTGGACTTCTGGATATACCATGATTTATATATTTATGAGCAAATATAAAACTTTATTTTTTAGGGATGGATAAATTTACTGCTTTACATGATGAATAATAAGGTTTCGTATAGCCAAATATACTTGTTAAGATGAGGTGTAATAGTTGATGGATAAATTCATTGTTGCCAGCTTTGAAACTTTAGAAATTATGGTAAATGAATGGTCCATTTATCCTTCCAATTATTAACTTTAACTTGATGTGTTTATAGCAACATAATACCGTGGACATATCCCAATTCAATGGCATCAACAAACGAATAATAGTATTACATATCTGTAGGTACTCATAGCTTTTGCGATAGGATATTTTTCTCCTATTTCCCAGCCCACATCATTGTTTCAGTAGGTCGCCTCTCTGTACACGTGCTCTATTGAAGCTTCTTTTAAATTTAGTGTAATAGCCCAACTTATTATTTTCTTTTAATGAAGGATTAATTGGTAATTATAACCAATTATTAATAGTAATTAAGGAATTAAAAAGGGACAAGCCAAAAGCCTTCTTCAGTTTTATGTTAAGATCTGCATAAATAGAACATTTTGGCCAGTTTTTAATACCATTATTCTGGGAAGAGAACAACAAGCAACATAAAAAAACATATAAGTTGGAGAAGCAGAAGTGGTTGAAACTTCTCTGTAAGGTACGGACTTTTTTTTTCTTTTCATTGTTCTTTGTCATGGGAATTGAATATGCGTACAATAGTGCAGATGTTTGCTCATGTTGTTAGTGATAGAATAGAAATAGTTAGGGCTTGTGATTGGTCTATAATGAAGGTTGTATTACTTCAATCGTGATCACCAAAAGAGGAATTGAATTAGCAATTAGTTTTGGGTTCATTAGTATGAGAAAACAATAATTTTCAACGGTGGGAGTAACTGACAGTAAGCAAAACTGAAGTTTGTTTGGAAATTTTCTTTTTCTTCTTGTTGGTATCATGTTGAGACAGTTGTATTGAAATATTATTATCATTAATTCAATGTATACGGTGTGAGATATTAAGGTTTAACTCTAAGTTTAAAGGTTAGGGATGTTGAGATTTAATCCCAAAATAGCATAATTAAAATTGTTATTTAATATTTTATTTAGATTGGTCCCATTGATCATTGTTTGGTTGATGTCCTACACATTACAAAGTTGGGGAAATTATCGTTAGCGAGGTAAGTGAAACTTTAAGCTTTGATTCTTACTTTTCAAATTTGTTTTATAAAAATTATATTTTTTTACCTAGTCCATGTGTTGGGACACGCGTGAACTTGGTAGAACTTGTGGCCTTCGACTAGCCGTGGATATGTATTTTGTGAAGTGTATTGAGAATTAATTAGAGGTGAAATGTGAGGTGAGGTTGGGGCATTGAATATATTTTCTTCGCTGCCGTTATGGTCTCTAGGGGCATACATAGCTGCCATAATATGTTAGGGGCATTACTTATGCTGCCATAATATGTTAGGGGCTTGTACATGCTGTCGTAGTAGACTTTTGGGACATTATATATACTGTCGTGGACTTGTCGGGGTACTGGATAATCACCTTCACGCCGTTTATGACAAGCCATGAGAGTTGATTAAGTTGAGCTATAGAGTGACATTTTTTGAACTTTCTTTTGGATCTTATTAACATTACCTTATGAGAGATATTATGTACATATTATTTGTGTATTTTGTTGTACCTTGTATTTTCTAACACTTGTTCCAGGGTATTAAAGTAGCGGGCCAAGGATCTTACTAGTAAATATTTATATATAGCTCACTTCTTATTTGTATATCTGCAGATACTGTTGCGGAGGGAGAGACTCGTGGTTGACTGTCTTTACGTATGGATTCTATCGCTGAGGTGAGCCTTTGCATTGTTAGTGAAGGTTGTCATTCATCTTTAGTTATATTTAGCTTATATTTCCTTTTGTTGGGTTTGCATGCCTAAAAGTTGAAGTCACGTAACTTTGTTTAGATGCTCCATGAACTTAGTGTGGGACTTGCGTTAGAGATTTTTATCTAAACTATTGTCATTTTCATAAATTGCTATGTGGTATCTTGTTGGATAATTACCTGCATTAATGATTATTTCGTGCAGCTGAAGTTGCATATGTCTTTATCTCAGTGTTTGTAGACGTTATAAATGTATATGTAACACCTCGTAGTTTTCTCGACCTGATGTTACTTCATGGTGTGCTTGGAGGATCGATCTTCTGAAAATTTTTCTAAGTGTCAAGAGGACTTGGTCACATTTTGAGCTTCTAAAGTTTGATGATTTTATTTTCGTCCTTTCTGACCCCAGAAAGCTGATTTTTAAGTTGTTTAATGATCGGGGAAGTTATTAGTATATCTTGGGTAAGTTTTGAAATTTTTTACCATCGTTAGAGGGGTGTTTGGATATTGAAAAATGTGGTCCGACGTGAAGTCGGAGCGCCGCGTCAATGATAGCATCAATGAAATAGTGGACCGACGTGATCTCAATGCGTCGCATCGGGTAATGCATCAGTGCCCATTTTGCGAATTTATTTTAAATAATTGGTCTTAGAAAGGGAAAATTAGTCTTTTCCCTCATCATAACTGTGCCATAACATAAAATTAAGGTGTCATTAGGGCAAAATATATCAGAAAACTAGCTGTCTCTCTTTAATCAAGACCCTAGGTTTTCCACAAAGATCAAGAAACTCATCTTTAGAAGTCAAGAGTATCAAGAACTTAGTCAAGATTCGGGCCCCGATCTTTCTCCCAAGTAATCTAAGGTACGTGGAATTTTCCTAAACTACATGGGCTTGTTGAAAACACATTGAATAAGATTTAAAGTTATAGATATCATGAAATTTTAAAAGGGGTTTTGGAATTATGTTTTAAATCTTGTATTATGAATGCTTTAATGATATATTATTTTAGTCTTGAGGCCTTTCCCCCAAATTTGATTTGAAATCGTATATATGTATGTATGAAATTGAGATTTGAGGATTTGAATAGAAAACATAAGCCTATAAACATTTTTCTCTTGTTGTTAAGTTGCTTGTTCCTATGTGTGTTATGAAATACTCGATTTCGTTATGAGGAAGCATGATATGAATGACTTGATCTTTGGTTTATGACTTGATTATGATTTTGAACTTAAGAGGGGATGGTTTATTTGATGTTAAATGTTAAGAGAATTGCTAAAATAATTTCATGATTTTTCACAAATTTCATGACCACCACATGTTGTTGAAAGGTTGAAAAGAGAGAGTTTCATGCATGTGTTCACAAGAGTTTAAAGCAAGAGCCCTTTTGAATTTATTGATTGATATGGTGGTCCCAAACTTTATGTTTTGAAAGAAGAGATTATAATATGCTATGAATGGCCCAGAGATATGACTTGCAAGTCAATTGTATGACGATACCATATAAAAATGTATGCCATAACAGAGTTCGAGTTTTTAGATTTTGATTTCAGAGAATACATGTTTAAAAGACCTAAAAATGGGCTTAAAGAGGGTTAGGTGGTTTCCCAAAGAAGGCTTGAGTTCAAGAACTTCTAGCTTAAAATCGTGTTTTACCTATACGGGTTCATTTCATCCCCTAGAGGGATTATACGCTGGCCTAGTGCCCTATGGCGTATTAGAGACAGAGACACCAACCCTTGCAGTAAAATCGGGTTGGGGGCTTGGTTGCTGAGTTATGCAGATTCCATTTAGCCCATGGAATTTTAGAGTTGTGGGGTACACCACTTAGCACAGAAGTAAAAACAAAGAGTGTGTCAGGGAGTTCAGATAATTGTTCAGAGTCCTTTAAATATGCCCATGTGTTTTCTTTGCATATGTATAGTTATGAACTATTTTCTAAATTGCTCTCACCTATGTTGAATAAAAATTGTTATTTTGGAATTTTTCTGCATACCAGTACAATTGTATTGACCCCCTATATTTCAGGGTCTGAGGCTCAGTCTAGAGGTCCTGTTGGATAATTACCCTGCGTTAATGATTATTTTGTGCATGTAGAGTTGTATATGTGTTTATCTTGGTGTTTGTAAACGTTATGAATGTATAGAAAATTGGTTCTCCCGGAAAGTGGTGTTAACGGGAGTAAGTCACTCCTAAGGCTTATTTTTGGACGTGACATTCTGTTTAGCCTCTCTTATTTTCTTATTCTTCTAATTTCATCATCTGTTAGCTTAATAGAACAAGTCATACAATAGTCACAATAATCTGAAAAATCAACTTTAAATTTATGATACCTTATATGCTAATACATATTTGTATTTGCTGATTGTTATGCTTTTATTTGATACTGCAATCTAATATAACTTTTGCTAATAATATATTTTTAGCACGTTTTATGGCATGAATTAACTAATTCTTATGCATAATGAGTTTGAAAGAAACAAACAAGAAATATTAGCTGATCAAAGTGCATCAATTATGGAAGGAGAAACTAATTCAGTTAGTCAGACTACTCAGTTGAGTGAAATGGATATCTGGGTGCAATCTGATCTGTTGGTGGAAAGAAAAATGGAAGATTCAAAGGTCTTGGATCCCTGGGTCAAAGTGTAAATACATCTAGGAAATCAAAATCAACTTTGCCGAATAAAATTGATGAGATGATTAAGTCCAGGTTAATGCTTCAAATGCTGATTTGTATACTCAGTTGTAGAATGAACGATACAAAAATAAGAAGATGAGAAAGGAATTGGACTTATTGAAGAAACATGTATACAAGAAATCATCTTCGAATGATGAATGCCCATCTAAAGAAGACAACCAAGCTTATGAGGATGAAAGTGATGATGACTCTGATGACGTGAATGAAAGTGATTTTGACCCTGATAACGCGAATGAAAGTGATTCTGACCTTGATGGTTGGTAGTTTTATTAAGGATTCAAGTTTGAATTATTTTGTTTTGAACCATTTAAGAATCATACATTATTGGTGGATGTTATGAATTATATTTTTTGTTAGTTGTAATGGTTTACATTAGACTTCTCTTGAATGTTGTTTTTGAGAATTATTGGAGATTTCAAATAGATTTTTGACTAATTGTGAAATATTTCTAGTGATTTACGTGTGAATTATTAATTGAGGATTTTCATGGGATGTACATGCTAAATATTCATGAAAATTATCTTGCGATCATTTATTTTTGCGGATTTACTTGGGGCATTTCATAGGATTTTTCTTGCGAAATAGTTTTATAAATATCTGCAAGAAATTTTTTTGATTAATTAGAAATTTTCACCTCTAAACTTTCTACGGATTTACTTGGGGATCTTCATGGGAAATAACTTGTGAATTTTTTCATTAAAATCCGTAGGTAAATTTCTTTTCGTATGAAATTTTATCAAATAATTCATGCAAAATTTTGATAGTTAGTCGCAAATAAATCCACAACTAACTTACTTGCGGATTTATTTCTGCAACTAAATTACCTAGGGATTTTCTAAATCCTCAAGTAATAATTACCTATGAAGGTTTTTTCTTTGGATTCTAATTGGCAAGAAAATCCGCAAGTAATCAAATTATTTGGGGATTTTATCGTATTATTCCTATGAAAATTTCCAAGTAATTAACACTTTTCTTGTAATGTCAGTTACAAATTAACAGTTGCATATGTTTACTTCTATTATTACCCACTTTGAGTTTTTTATTGGACAAGTAAATTAAAATAATTATTTTTAATAAAAAAGTCAAGTAAAATAGAAGAGAGAAAGTAATACATAAAATAATTTTTTCAGCAGGGTAAAAATCATAGAATGTCTGAAACATATTGGGGATGATAGCTTTTAAGAGGAGATTGACATATTAAATTCTTTTTTGAAATGTCCATTGTTTAAAGGTCTGTTAATAACCTACAATTAACAAAACTAACTAATCGAGACAAAATCATTGATTGAATTATTCCTCCAAATTTGTGTTCCTCGTCAGCATGTGATTTGAATTTTGAACATGATAATTATTGGTTCTAAGGAGAGAACGAGGTCTCATGTTCAAAACTTTAAACAATGTACTAGTCTTGGTGCATAGAGTTATTGCCTGATACATGTTGATGCTGGGAGGCGACAAGAATTAATCAAGGTGCGCACAAGCTGATCTAAACACCACGGTTATGAAAAAATGTTTGGTTTTTCCATGGTTTTGGAAGTTTGCTGCAATTCATATTCTTTAAAGTTCTTTGAGATAGTTTTTCGCTATCCTACATATTTAGTTCTTAGACGTTTTTGTTTCCATCCTCTGTTGTTAACCTTCCAGTTATGTATGTCAATATGCAGTATTGAAAGTTTCCAACCAGAGGCCTCTGCCCTTTCAGGAATCGAAGAATGGCCAGGAAAGCAAATCCACAGCTACAATTATTAGGTTTCTGAACCTTTTCGAGATCAAGTATGTATCGCGTGCATTGTAATCTTGAGAGGTTTAATGTTAGTACTGCAACGATGTGACTATGAAATAGCTTGCATTATGAACGTTCCCTAAATAGTGAATGTTAAAATGTGGAACTGCTAGTGTTGATTTTGCTATGACCAAAAATGTCAAGGCAGAATTACAAAAAAGAAAAGAAACACGGATAATAATATCTTCTTTCCATATGATATAACTTTTCTTCTTCATTGATATTGGATTCAGAGGATATGATCAATGGTTTGGCAGGTCGTTGTGGTCATAGGAGGTGCCGAAAGTGCAAATGATATCTTCAGAGAAGTTGCTGTAAAACAGTCCACATTTCTTCTAGATCAGCTTTAAGTGGGAATACTCCCAAAAAGCTACATGGATTTGAAAATCTTTGGCTCCACTCTAAGGTAAAGTAGTTAATAACGAACTCTCGACCAAAATAAGTTATTTTTTAAATCAATTCATCAAAGTAATATTTTTTTTTTTGAAACTTTACCAAACTAGTATAAACGTTGTTCCCAGTAACGTATTGTGCTTTAAAAATAGTTAACGGACCAAAATGAGCCATGGGTGACGTTAAAATAGAAATCGTTACTATCAGTAACGTTTTTGACATAAAACGTTACTGTTAGTAATATTTTTGACATAAAACACTACTATTAATAACAAGACTCTGCAATTCTGCCATATCAGAATCTTTGTATAAATCTAACGTTAAATTCGTTATTTCCAATTATGTTTTAGATTTAAAACGTTACTCTGAGTAACGATACTATCAAATCAACTCAAAACTCTATGCCGTCAGAATTTTTAACATTAAAGTCGTTATTAGTAGTCCCTTTTAAGATAAAAATGTTATTATGGGTAACGATTCTATTGAATCAAATCACGGACCTATAAAGTTGGAATCTTGGTGATTGATTTACTAATAAAACATTACTGTCAATAACGTTTTAGCTCTAAGATGTGACTGACAATAACAATTAACAACAAACGACATTCCAACAAGTGACAGAAAATTATTGTCAGTCACATCTTACAGCTATCACTTGTTGGAATGTCGTTTGTTATTAATTGTTATTGTCAGTCACATCTTACAGCAAAAACGTTATTGGAAGTAACGATTTATTGGTAAATCAATCACCACGATTCCAACCTTGCAGGTCCATGATTTGATTCGATAGAATCGTTACCCATAGTAACCTTTTTATCTTAAAAAGTGACTACTGATAATGACTTTAATGTCAAAAATTCTGACGCCATAGAGTTTTGAGTTGATTTGATAGCAAGTTACTCGGAGTAATATTTTAAAGCTAAAACATAATTGACACTAAAGAATTTAACGTCAGATTTGTACAAAGATTCTGATGTGGCAGAGTTGCAGAGTCTCGTTACTCATAGTAATGTTTCATGTCAAAAACGTTACTAACAGTAACGTTTCATGTCAAAAACGTTACTTACAGTAACGTTTCATGTCAAAAATGTTACTGACAGTAACGATTCCTATTTTAACGTCAACCATGGCTCTTTTTGGCCCGTTAACTTTTTTTAAAGCATAATACGTTACTGTAAACAACATTTATACTAGTTTGGTAAAGTTTCAAAAAAAAATATTACTTTGGTGAATTAATTTAAAAAATAACTTATTTTGGTCTAGAGTTCGTTAATAACTTGATTAACAATGTTGTGGGGAGATTAATTATCGATTCTTGATGCTGAATTAATCTTTCCATTCCTAGAAGTTATTCATATACTGGGTAAATGATGCAGATTGAAGCAGTTGGTATAGATGGTGGAGTCAATTTTCAAGACGGATCCAAAGTCTATGTTGATATCATCCTACACTGCACAGGATGAGTTTGATTACCCGATTTTGTCCTTTTTCCTTTCTTTCCTCTCCACATTGGTGGAAGTAAATAAACAGGAATAGTATGTACGTAAAGATTCATCAGGAAGTGGTAGATTACTTGCCTTTCACTTAATTAGAATAAGAGAGAAAACTGGAAGGAAGGATTAGAAAATAATTGTCAAATAATCTATAACTGAATGGGAGGATGAAGTATCAGTAGTGTTTACTGTTCAACTTCTCCCAGGAACAAATACCACTTTCCTTTCCTTGAAATTAATGAGATAGTGACTGTGGATGACAACAGCGTTGGGCCACTTTACAAGCACATTTTTCCACCTGCCATTGCTCCAAGTCTTTCCTTTGTTAGGCTACCATGAAAGGTAAATATTATAGTTCTGGGATTAGGTATATCAATTTTAAGGTTTTGATGCATAGTGGACATGAACCAAGTGTTTCCTTTGGTTTGCACCAGCTTTTACCGTTTCCCCCTAGTGAATTACAAAGCAAGTGATTACTGGCGTTTTATCCGGTCGAATTTCTCCACTCTCGAAGGAAGATATGATTGCTGATACCAATGCATTCTACTCATCCTTGGATGATTCTAACATTCCAAAATGGTACTCTCACAATGTTGAGTTACAGGTATGAAATCTGACTGACCTTGTTCAGTCACTACTAAAAAAGATAGATTTTCGACAACAAAAAAGCGACCACAAGTGGGCGCTTTTATATTTTAAAATTTCAAAATAATCATTTTTATATTAATTATTATTTCCTTTATAGTTAAAAAAAAAAAACGATCACTTGTGGTAGGTTTTAATTAAAACAAATATAATTAAAATATTTTTAAAAACCGACCGTATATTTTTAATAAAGCCGACCACTAGTGGTCGGTTTTAAACTAAAATAAAAATAAATAATTTTTAAGAACTGACCACTACTTGTGGTCGGTTTTTAATTAAAATAATAATTTTTTTTAAAAAAACTGACCACTTATGATCAGTTTTTAATTAAAATAAAAATAAAATAATTTTAAAAAACTGACCACTTGTGGTCGATTTTTAATTATAATAAAAAAGAAAATTAATTTTAAAAAATAAATAATATAATAATAAAAAAATAATTAAAAAGTAATTATTGGGAGTTAAAAAAAAATAGAAGAAAACCGACCAATTGTAGTTAGTTTTTATTAAAAAATAGTTATATATATAATCTAATATATTATTTTTTTTGAAATTACACTAATCTCACGTAGTCAATAACCAATATAATAATAATAAAAATCAATCAATCTTAGATTTTGTGAAAAAATTACCCTAAAAAATATATCAAATAAAATAAATAAATTACGTTAAACATAATCTTTATCTTTTACTTATGTTTCAATA